>NC_057813.1:521064970-521078777 GCF_018294505.1 Triticum aestivum
AAATCTTCTACTAGAAATTTCCGGGGGTTGCTCTTGAGATTGCCGGCCGAGCCTCGCGTCAGGATGGCACCCACGGCGGCGGAGCAGAGCCAGCAGCACACGAGGAAGGCGGTGGGCCTGGCGGCGCGCGACGCCTCCGGCCACCTCGCCCCGCTCGCCATTACCCGAAGGTACGCAAGCCGCGCATCTGGTTCGCTGTATGTTCGCGCGAGACGATGAGCCCGCGCCGCCGCGGCCCCCCGGGCACGGCGGCTGTGGCGGCGCCGTGCGCCGTTCGATCCGCTAGGCGCTGGCTTGGTTTCCCCAATGCCATGCTCCCTTTGTACAGTACGTACTACTACGTGGAATGCATGGTTCCGTGCAATAATTTATTCTCGTTATTATTAAATCTGTCGTGTAGCCGACGACGATTGACGGCTCACTGGATCTGGATTTCGCAAAAATTGACCGGCGAGATTTCGTCTTAGAGCAAACCCTCCAATATTCTCAAGGTGGCCTCCCTATGATTTGAGCGAATTTGTGCGGCAGACAGTGGTCCTTCTTGCACAACTGCGCACTTCATCTCGTATTCTCGTCTGTTCCGGTGCAAATTCTCAAAATAGTCTCTGTGGCATGCCAATTTGTCTCCCTAGTTTTGTAATGGTGGGTATTGGGTTGCTTTCTGTGATATCTTCTGTGAAATTTGGCCTTTGAAAATGGGGCCTGAAATTAAGGGGTGACGTGAAAGGTCAGTGGCAGGGGCATATCGTGCACATGATGGAACAGTAAACTGCAGTTGGAACTGAATTAGTAGATGGCTCTAGCAGTTTTATGTCGTTATCAACTTATCATAGCCGCGCCAGTGTGCTACGAGCTGTACAAAGGTGGTTGATGGATGGCTGCAGAATTTGCTCCAAATTAGTATTTTCTAAAATCTCTATTTTCCAGAAGAGTTGTTGACTGAATCATGCCATTTGCTGTAACGAAAAATTTACCGTTTGCACGCATGACTGATAATAGGCTAGAATAATTGCTCGAGTGACCACTGAATTCAGCTGATAGACGAACCCATGACTTGCTACTGAGATTGTAATCATTATCTTGATTTACACACTCGCATGTAATGGCATTTCTTTTCAAGACGTTCATGTTTCTCGTAATTCTTCCTTCAGGAGCACTGGAGATGACGATGTCCAGATAAAGATTCTGTACTGCGGGATCTGCCACTCTGACCTGCACAGCATCAAGAACGACTGGAAGGACGCCACATACCCCGTGATCCCCGGGCACGAGATCGCCGGCGAGGTCACCGAGGCCGGCAAGAATGTGACCAGGTTCAAGGCCGGCGATCGTGTCGGCGTTGGGTGCATGGTGAACTCGTGCCAGTCCTGCGAGAGCTGCGACAAGGGCTTCGAGAACCACTGCCCGGGCATGATCTTCACCTACAACCGGGTCGACCGTGACGGCACCTTCACCTACGGCGGCTACTCCAGCATGGTGGTGGTGCACGAGCGCTTCGTGGTCCGGTTCCCGGACGCCATGCCGCTGGACAAGGGCGCGCCCCTGCTGTGCGCCGGCATCACCGTGTACAGCCCCATGAAGTACCACGGGCTGAACGCTCCCGGGATGCACCTCGGCGTGCTGGGACTGGGCGGGCTGGGCCACGTCGCCGTCAAGTTCGGCAAGGCCTTCGGGATGAAGGTGACAGTGATCAGCTCGTCGCCAGGGAAGAAGCAGGAGGCCCTCGAGAGGCTTGGCGCCGACGCCTTCGTTGTCAGCAAGAACGCCGACGAGATGAAGGTATGCCGATGTGTCCGATCATCAGACAAGATCATAGATGGGTCTTTCTCAGGTGGAGAACAGCACATGAGTCCATATCTGCTTATAGCACTGCTTAATTCGTGTTGCGTTTGCAGGCTGCGATGAGCACCATGGATGGCATCATAAACACGGTGTCTGCAAACATCCCCATGGCCCCTCTCTTCGGGCTGCTCAAGCCCAACGGCAAGATGGTCATGGTCGGCCTCCCAGAGAAGCCTGTCGAGGTCCCTCCCTTTGCTCTGGTTGCCAGTAAGTCCTCCCATCTCACAAGCCACCTAGATATCCTCTCCGATCTCGCAATTGAAGAAATCATGCGACCACAGGCATTTTGTGCGTAACTGATACACATTGTGCGTGTGGCTGAATGTACAGAGAACAAGACCCTGGCCGGGAGCTTCATCGGCGGCATGAGGGACACCCAGGAGATGCTGGACCTCGCGGCGAAGCATAGTGTGACGGCAGACATCGAGGTGATCAGCGCCGAGTACGTGAACACGGCCATGGAGCGCCTTGCCAAGGCCGACGTCAGGTATCGGTTCGTCATCGACATCGGCAACACCCTCGACAAGGCCGCCGCCGCCGCCGCCGCCAAGTGATCGACTGACTGCCAGACATAACTCATCAATGCTCACGGTCTACTTTGGCCTCTGCTATTGTCCTATTAACAATGAAGAATGTAAAATTCTTGTCAGTGATGTATTGTGTACTGTTGTTCATGAGAAAACTGCGTTGGCGGATGGATGGAAAGTTTGCTTCTTGACGGGATAATGGAGCTTCTTCCTGCTGTTTCCTATTGTCTAAGGGCCACTTTGATTTCCTACTGTTTCCCCTGGAAATTTTCATCCACTCCAACCTCCCGTGAAGAATCTTATGGTTTTCTTGTGCACAATTAAACGTCCAAAAATTCATGTCGTATTTGAAATGGCATCATGTTATTCATGTGTTTTAGAATTCCTGCAAATCATCAAAGAGGTAGTAAACTGTTATCGTCCAGCTATCGAGCCATTTGTGTGCACTGAGGAAGCTATTTGTACCTCTGGCCACAATAATTACTCCATCCATTTTATCCGTTCCACTTCAAAATATAGGACATTTTGTTTTGTTAACACAGGTGTTTTGCCAGAATTAACAAAATATTTGAAGTGGGGGGATTATGTTTTAACACCCCAGAATCAACGAAGAAACGACACAAGTAGAGGTGCAGTTTTTGAAACAGAATCTCAATAACCTTAGTGCTCTTCAAAAGAATATTAACTGCGCTCTTTTTGGAAATTTCTACCACAGCTGCTAACAGACTGACAGAACAGGGTAAACAGAAAATGAAGCCTGGAGAGGGTTTGTGAAAGTGAATATTGATGCCGCGTTCGGTTTAGATGCAGAATCTGGTGCTACAGGAGCTGTGACCAGAGATGACAAAAGTATGTTCATTGCAGGGAGCTCCTGCGGGATTGCACATGTGGCGGATGCTCCATCTTCTTTTCTTTTTCCTTTCTTTTCGCGGGCGGATGCTCCATCGGCAGAAGCTCGAGCTGCTTGATTCTTGCAGGCCAAACCGGGTCACAACGTCCATGCAGTCGCTGTTCATTGCCCTAAGAGTAATAGGTGGCACATGTGCTTGCATCCAAGGCGGGAGGAGACCTGTCCGTGATTTGGCACAGCGACTCGCCAGATTTTATCATTGACGTACTTGCAAACGATGTAAGCTTATTTGAGTCTTCATAAAGTGCCATTAAGGCACGAGATCGCATTGATGTACTTGCAAACGATGGGAGCTTATTTGAGTCTTCATAAAGTGCCATGAAGGCACGAGATCGCGGGCATCGTTCAAAACTGGCTGGCCTAGCACAGAGAACTCGGAGGTGAGTCTGCCTCCGAGCGGCGATCTCAGAGGAAGGAGACCGGACAATGGAGAAGGCGGCCGACAACGAACCCGAGCAGGTGATCACTGACAGGGTCAATGTGGAGAGCTCGGAGGACGAAGACCGGACGATGTGTCCGATGCCCTTACTAAATCTCATTTGTTCATTAAGCCTTTTAATTAGCATTTCTAACCCTTTTTTGTGGAAGACATTTCTAACCATTTTCTTTCAAAAAAATGCACCTCTAACCATTTCCATAACCAATCTACTCCTCACTTGTAGATGCAAAATGCACCAATATTGTGCAAACTCACACACTTTCCAGACCGTAATTTCTGGCTAGTTGCTTGTATCTCTATGACCGAGATTCACGGAAATTATATCTACCACGGCAGCTTCACTTGGCAGCGCGTCAGGTGCCATTCGTTCAGCATGCAAAGAAACTCCTGCTCCATACAAGATGCTCAAACAACCAGGAGGATTAGGAGCACACTGGGCTACTCCATTTGCAGCACAATACCTACTCAAGATCGTTCAGGAAGAGGGTCAGCTCCGAGGGCGGCATTTACACAAGGTGGTGGTATCCCATCAGATGATCAGATCTCCTGCACAGCTTGCACTTGGCGGCCTGACAGGCAAAGGTCAGACAGGCAATGTGTTAACCAGGCGGGACACCATCCAGCATAGCCTGAGGATCATCACACGCCCCGGCTGAAGGTCGTCCCTTATGGAGGCCATCAGCTTGTCCAGGTTTGGCTGCGACAGTGTTGTCTGAGCTTGCCACACCTTGATCGGCAGCTCCGATGGCTCAGAAGGGTACACCGCGCTGTTCCAGATTAAGCAGAGGTGCCATTGTAAGCAAATAGTGTAGGGATGCATAGATAGATATATAAGCTCTGGTTTCGCTGGACTAACTGGCTCAGGTCTGTCATATCAATGGTGAAAGCAACCCTCTTGGCGCTCTTGTAACCGATGAAGCGCAGACTGAAGATGAGTTGCCCTGCTTGACATGGTACAGATTTTGTAGTGACTACACAATTTTCAGGTTAACAGTGTAAATAGAGCTAGGAAAGAATTGAACTTGCGATGGAGTTCATACTTATGAATCTTACATACTTAAATTAGTAAGGCCATCATGTGGTGCTCTCCGAGTAAACTCAGAGTTGTTAGCATGCCACTATCTTTTGGTCATATGCCCTTTTAGTTTTATCACATAAATATCTATGTTTTAAAGGCGTCCGTAAGGCGACGCCTAGGCGACGCCTAGGCGTCGAAGCGCTCCCCCTCCGCTTTGGAAAATCGACCGCTTTGGGCGCCTAGGCGTCCAAAGCGCCCGCCTAGGCGTCCAAAGCGCCCGCCTAGGCGTCGCCTAGGCGCCAAAGCGCACCCCCTCCCTAAGGCGGTAAGGCGTCGCCTTAAAAACATAGATAAATACTTACACATATAGAATCCATTGCTATCTATAATGAGCAGTTTTAACTCCATGTGGAAAAAGGAGGTAAGAGGGACCATGTTAAAATTAGCCATCTATAATAAATCGTAACGGTTGTATGGGTCAAGTAAAGTAGTCTCCTCATTTCCAGATGTACCTTCAGCAAGCAACGCGTGGCAACATCTCCATATTTTTCCATTAGTTAACACTTGCCAGAAGTTCTGCTTACAGACTAGCCTGTGCACTATCTGCTTACCTACTTTCCATAAAGCAAAATAACAATAAAAGACTACACACTGAGGATTTGTCTGAAAATAGTTGTGCATGTACCCGTTCTGTTATGATTATTAGACATGAAACTTATTTCAGGAGTGTTGTAATATGTCAATAATATATGTTTATGAGTTAGTGCTTTATGATACAAGCAGTCACTGCATGGAAGTACAAAAGAGAATGGATAGAGAGGAAACCTGTCTGGGAGTCCACACTAAAATCTGCAGAGATCAGACTCAATAATTCCCCTTTAGCATCCTCGATTTCTTCTAGGACATCAATAAGATTACCGAGAAGCAAACTTGTTTCCTGCAAAAATATGTGGGGCTCATTATACTGAATTTTGCTATGTAACTTCCGAGACATGACAGCTGTTGTGGTTGGCGCACACAGTTGTGAAGTCAAGCACCGAGGGTCGGGTCTCACTTCTACCTTGATTTTATAAGTGTAGGGGAACAAGTCTTACCCCTCAAATCTCGATTCTTTTTCCAAACCTAAAAGCTTAAGTGTCTTAATATTATTGTAGGCATAACATCTCTCAAACTACAAATCAGTATACAAATGTGGTCTAAAATATGTGTATGCCGTATGTGTACAAAGGTAGTGCTCCAATGTCTGCTTAAGGCACACAAATATATTTCATATGCAACTACATATTATAAGAATTACTTTAACTTTACTCACAAGAATTAGTCCAAATTGTCTCATATGTAAGAACTTTCAAAGTAAAGGCAAACTCACCATTGTCTTCTTCTGCAAGGATCGTAAATCACTAAGTCTTTGATTCTCCTCAGCTTTGAAAATGAAACTGAATGCCACAGTTGCTTTCAAATTTGGAAATGCCTGACCAAGAGAACAGTACCATGAGTTTCGTACATGCAGACACAGAAGAAGAAAATATCAGTTTCCTCATCTCACCTTTTCTATTTTGGTTCCCATCAGTGAGTTACTCACAAATATGGTTGACATATCACTAAGGTTTAAGATGATCCTGTAAAAGGCACAGTAACACAAGAAGTAAGACAAAGATACATGATAACAAGGTTGTCTTCCATTGCTGGCTTGCTGCTACCAATTGTTTTGCAAAACTGGCGGTCACAAGCAGGTACAAGATTATGTGCCCCAGGTTCAGGGTTAGACACCACCAAACCTCCGATGTCGGGTTCATTTTACTAGCAAAAAGTTTTGGCTGGTTGAAGAAAGGTTTTACATTGAACATAGACATCCTTTCAAAATACAGTAAATAACTTGCCAAGTCCATGCAGGTTCGTCAGGACTAGAGAAAAACAGTTTAAGGTTTAAAGTACATTGGGCCAGTTAAGACCAGTAATTGGTTTCAACAAGTACCAAAGACCTGGAAGTTTCCTGTTCCACAGTGGAGAGGAAAATCATGGTTGCTACACTATGCAAAAGGGAAGGTGAATACAAGGAGTCAGTACCTTTGTAAGAGCAAATTGCGATAGTTGAGAATGACATCACGCTTATTTTCCCTTTTAACAATGTCTTTCAACTCCCAGAGCTAAAAAACAAAAAGTAAATGTGTGTAAATCACTGAAGGAAGAGAAGTATATACGGTAGACCTAAGGCATACACCATTACCGATGCTTGCTGGTTGATGATACGACGCTGATTTCTCATCTTCAATTGCTCTTCAGCAACCCTGAGGACTTCACTAATATCACCTTTAATGTTGCAAAAATGTTCAAGCGAAATCTTGAGGTTCTCCACCTTCTGTTGAATCATGCTGAGTGCAAGCTTCTTTTCAGTTATCCTAGCATTTCCTTCCTGGGGGAACACATGATACGTTCCCCATAAAAATGTGTGAGTGAACACACAAATATTTGCACAAGTGCTATATTTTGGCAAATGCAAGTATGTAACAGGATGATGGTAGAAGCAACTGAACTTATGGAAAAAGAAAGGATAAACTAGAATAAGAACAAATGAGATAACTGGAAGTAAGAGCTGCATTAATGACAGTAGCACTATACTATTACAGCAAGAATCGTTGGTACTGGTAGTTGATAGCCCAGAAGTAATACATCAGCTTCACGAAACATAACAGCAACCAAACAAAAGAAAATATATTGCCGAATGTCAGATCTTTTGCAGTTATTCAGTTAACAGACTCTTACAATTTTAGCAAATAAAACAAACATGGTCATTTGAAAGGAATGCCTGACAGTATGATATTTTGATATGCAACACAGAAAGAGCAGGAAAAAAGATATAAAACTATGAATGATCATAATTATGCGAAGAACGGTAGTACACAGTGATGTACCAGTCTGTCACAGGTATTAATCGAAGTTTCTGCATAAACAGGACCTCCCTTCATCTGTGCAGCACCCATTGTAGGACGGCGAAGCTGTGAAATCTTGGATTTCAAATAGCGGCATTCTTGAATTCCAACTTGACATAGTTGTGCTTTGTTCTGCACCAAAACAGAACGGGGGCAGGCTAATAGCTTACTACACTCGTACCTTATAAGCTATCAAAAAAGCTGAAAGGAAGACAAAGAAATTCTTACTCGCAGTTTATCAAGTTTAACACGATTTATTTGCAGTTTTGCCTTTTCATATGAAAGCTTGCCATGGAGAGACATTGCCTCAGCTAGTCTGGAATCTTGAATCCTCTGCATTCAGAAAACGAACACAACAGATAAGTGGAAGTAATTTCCTAACAGAGACAGACAATATGACAACTAATTAATGATAGAATACCACAGCAGCAGAAAGCCTCTTATGTGTTCTAGCCACATGAATCTTCTCCAGCATATCTCCTAACATATCAAGCTTCATTAAGAAAACAAGAAAAAAATATAAGATACAACAAACTCACGCTCCAACATTTCCGCAAGATATTTTGAATGCTAGATCAATTAGGTTGAACTACAGAATTGAACACATATAAGAATAAATCAAGTTGCAGCAAAAGGAAGTTCACAAAAGAGATATAGAGAACCATAGATTCTGAAGATCAATTAGTAACTGTACACAAGCTCCAAATAGGCAAGTGTGCCATATCAGATTGTCTCTAAAAAGTCTGCCAAAACTTGTTGGGAGAGGAATTCACTCAGGGCTGCAGCTTCCAGATTTGCGAATAGAAACAGATATGTTCGGAACAATCAAACGATGTTTGAAGGAATGGTGGTCAGAACTAATCCTAGATTACTTTTTCCAGCCACCTTCTGTGTTTATTACGGAAGATAATGCTACCTCAAAACTCTTGAGAGTTAAAAGATGATTGCATTCCAAACACAGTTACAAGGTCCTAAGAACTATGTGGAGCCAACGTTTGATCCTAAAGACCACAATAATATATTTGCTCAGCTAAAATTGAAGGAATAATCAAGATCGAGGCTAACAATTTGAGTATGAGATCATGATGCAAGAATCTATAGGACTAAAGAATTATTTTCACAGTGCAGTAGATATTTCATCTAAACAGTGTAAACGGTTTTATTCACTTGAAGAGTTAGCATAGTTAAAAAAAAGGCGTGCCTAGGCAGGCGCTTAAGCACACCTAGACTCTAGGCGATAGCAAAACGCCTAGCGCTTAATATGTGTTGCGCTTAAGCGTGCGCTTTGGCCATAAAAATGCAAGGTGGTAACAAAATGCACAACTAACTCCTAGCACTTTTTTTAACTTCGAGAGTTAGTGAGTTATACCTATGTTTGTAACTAGTTTTGAACACAGAACCAGCAAAGAGAATAATTCGAGTAGAGTAATGTACTACTCCCTTCAGTACGAGCATTACTGAAGTACATCAAAATAGAATAAGCAGTACTGCAAGGGTCTCTGAAGTATTCGAAGTGAATGAACAAGACAGTAACTTAGTCCAGTAACAGGCAAAATGCATACCTGTTGTAGGTTAAGCTTACTAATAGATTCTGGGCGTATATGCATCTGCTTCATGGAATCAGATACACTGAATACTACCTGCGCGAGGGAAACACTCAAGATTTTATACTGACTATTCACTCCAAAGTTCAAACATTTTGAAGATCAACAGACATGAATGACTTTGAAATCTTGGATACAGTTTAAACTGGCAGCTTTCTGTCTTACCTTGTTCCAATCATCACTTAATGATTGTGCACTATCATGAGCCTCACTCTGACTTTCTTCTGCCATACGAGAAGACAATGATACACAAGGAAGTTGTTTTAGTGATGTTATTGGGCTTCTAGGTCCCTTTGCTCTTTTCTCAGGCAATGAATGTTCAGCACAGACATTTTCTTCAGAGCTCCTCTTTCTTCCAGTGCCATCCACATCCATATGAGAATTGCATTCATGATTTGCTAGGCTACCCAAAGCAGGGACATCACACAGAGTATCCTGAACCTCAGTGGCCTCACTCAGCTCCTGCCTTGGAGGAGCACCTAGAATAGAAGCCTGACCGGTTTTCTCTGGCTGTTGTGGCGTAACAGAATAAGAAGCTGACACAGTGCAGCCATGATCTTCAGCTTTGCTGAATGTGTTATGTGGTTCCTGAACAAGCTCATTTCTCTCAACTAACAGTAATCGACGATTATGAGCTACAGGTGATTCATGAAGCTTGAACTTTAGTACATGATCGAGATCTGAAATTCTCTTACCATGTTTCATAAACTCACTCCCCAAAGAAGATTCCTCATGAACAATAGGACTGAAGATTTGCTGCCTTTTGGAGCGTAGGGAAGATACAGAACCTTGCGTAATTTGCAACGGCTGAACTAGTGTTTTCGGAGTATGTAAAACAGTTTCCGAATTCAAGATTTCACTTTGCTGGTGCAACTGCTCAGCATCCCTCATTGAAAAGGTAGGAACTGCACTTGCAATTTGATTTGCTCCATGTGGTTCATCTTTTGACAATGATTGATCCAATACAGGAGGTTGCAAGTCAGTATTACTCATGAAGGACCCATAAGGTGGAGGTGGAGAGAGCAACGAAGCAGTTTTTACAGTTCTATTGACATCAGGGTGAACGGCTATATGGTCATCACTGCAGTTCTCCTGCAAACTAAGCAATTCCAAAAACCAGGTAAGTTCCAAAAAAATGGATTGCCAGCAAGTCAACTAATTATTAGTTTCGGACCAAATCACAGTAAAGAAACTAAGAGAAATATGAGAAACGAAAAACTCGTAAATGATTTTAGCTTATATTCAACAGTCCTATGGTAGTACAAGTGCATAACTGTCTCCAACTATTGCTATGAAGAATGTTTACAGAAACAATGGCATGCTAGATAGCACACTAAGCTGAACGATCAATAAGGTCAAGTTCAGCCTTCAGGCTTCAGGTGCTTGACCCAATAGGTCACTAAGGAATCTCTGAAGTACAAAACATCCATAAACAGTTAGGGGGTGTTTGATTTGTGATTATGGTTGCCTTAGGTTGCCACGCCTAAGGTTAGGCGAGTTTGACCAACTTGGTGGGGTGTTTGGTTCAAGCCTCACCTTAGGCAAGATGTTTTTTGTCACACTAGGGCCCCACATCACATACACTCAAAAAGTGTGGCAAGATTCCCTTAGGTTTGCCAACTTGTGGCTTCCATTTTATTGAACTAAGCTTAGGCAAGTTTAGCAAAAAAATGTGTGGCAAAGTGTGGCATTGCAAGCCTAGAACCAAACAGCCCCTTATGATTTTCATGTTTGCTATCGAGAACATTTGAAGTTTTTATTACATAAAAAACAAAATGCCATCAGAAAACACTGATTGAAATGATAATTCCTAGGACATACCAATACTACGGACAGAGAACTGCCAAAAAAAACTTCTCAGTGATATATTGACCATAGTATTGATAGAGCGACACTATTTGTGATTGAGGTGTTATGTGGCACAATGGGCTAACCGGTTATATTAGATATTTCTCGCTTTAAGCCGTGTATTATTGTTATATTTCTAGAAATTCAGTTAAATAGGGCTAAATCAAGTTCTCCAAAAAGACCGAATCCCAATTTGAACCTAAGTACACCAAAGGTTCTAAAGCTTGTACTGTTATTCACTCTAGGCAAGCAATTTACACATTGATTTAGCAGGTACCCACAGATGCTTATTGTACTCACGTCACTTAATACAACAGCCATAGGTAACAATAGCATGCCTTGTGCCGCAAGCCCGCAAATACTTCTTAACTGACAAGTAACCAAGCTGCAAGCAACATGCTCAATCACGTGCTATAAAATGCAATCATGATTTGTGTGCATTCACTCTTTTGCTACTTCTAACCAACAGATAGCTATATTGGCACAAGAAAATCTTTGAGACCGAATTAAACCAAAATAGGGAAGTAGGACAAGCAAACATTGTTTAGAGACTTTAGTAACATAATTTAATGTCATAGGTTCATGAACTGCAGTGATATCATGCATGGGCTGCTTTCTCAAAGAAAAAAAAAAGGCAAATAAAAGAGAACTGTCAAATACCTGATCTGAGATTTATCATGAATATCAACTACCATTGCATTGTCTTCTCCGGTCGGATCAGAGCTACTAGTAATGTGCTCCTCAAGAGAACTAACGGAGCCCAGCTCATCAGAAGACACACCATTGCCAATATATGATTTTTCTTGCCTGCGTTCTTTCTCAAATGCAGGCAGTGTCAAAGCATGCTTGGCAGTTATAAAGTTCGTTTCATCTTTAGGAGACGTTGGTTCCTGGACCTCTTGCAGTAAATTGTTCAATGTGGGTGACAAGTTAGTATAATCATAACGTTTAGGGTTTTCTGCACACAAACTCATGTCGGTCAATGCATCGCGGCCACCACTCGATTTTACAGACTCTGATCCCTTCAGTGCCTTTAGCGGTGTTGCAGATTCCGGACCGAGTGTCCTTAGACTTCCAGCTGAGTGGAGTGAACAATCATCTGGAGGAATAACATTGTTGAAATGCAAAGAAAACGTGTGGGAATCTAAAGTTAAATCATGGCCATTGTCCTCCGACATTCCAGAATCTGATGGTCTCCCCGATTGAATAAAACTTGCTGACACGACCCCAAAGAAGTTGTCATCTGTCAAGACAAACAAGCATGCAATTAAGGAGATATAGCACCTGTACACAGAATAATTCAGCACACTAGCTAAGGAATAACTAAGAGAACAGAATGGCTAGATAGATGCAACATTCTGAACCTCGAAATTAACTAACGCCCAGATTAACCAGTGTACATCACCTGTAGTGAGCTAAATGTGGGCTTGTAATAACATGAAACAAGCTAATTCACAAGAAAAAAATCTTAGACAAACGAAAGGAGGAGGCTACCTCCTTCGAACGAGGACATGGACCCGGCGGCGCTGCCGGGGGAGGCGGAACTGACACCCACATCCCCGAGCCAACCGAACGGTGACTCGTCCTCTCCCTCCGTCTCGTCGCCCTCCGCCGCGTCGCCCGCGAGGGGCCTCCCGGGGGATGGGGACGGGGAGGCGGGGCGCTCGTCCGGGGGCGTCTCGAAGTCCTCGTCGCGGTCGAACACGTGCACGGCGGTGGTGTCCGCGAAGCTCACGCGGCGGGAGCGCTTCCGCGCCATCGTCTCCTCCTCCGTCGCCGGCGACTTGAAGACGGACCCGCCGCTGGTGTCCATGGGAGCGGGGGGGCTTTGGGTGACCTCGGGGTGGTGGAGCTAGGGTTCCGGCGTTGGAAACGGTGGGGAGGAGGACGGGGGGTGGGGTGCGGGTTTTTGGAGGGAACTTTTTTTTGGTTGGCGAATTTCCGTGAACGGGACGAAAAAGTCGGGAAAGGCTGTTGCGCAATGGGCTTCCGCTGCCACGTTTGGAAAGGGTAGGGACTGTGCGCATATTTCGGCAGAATATTTGATTCTCAAAAAAAATAATATCGGTGGAATATTTTTTTTAAGAGCTACTGTACTACTATTTCACTGTGCTGTTCAGCCAAAAAACTCTATTCGCACTGAATTTTATTACTTTTGCACTGTGCGTGGAATAAAATAGGGGCCACCATACGCGTCAGGCTTCTGCGTTGTCCGATTGGACCAACCTTAGCCGCTAGATTTGGATCTCGCCAACCCCCCCCCCTCTCTCCGCACGTACGTCCCAGTTGCAGTCATGTTGAAGGCGTGCAATTGCAGTCCGAAGACGATTATCTGATCGTCAACAGTGTCGATTTTGGCTGACAGCAAACGCCACAATGGGTGTGAAGAAAAAATACCATTGCGCAAAAAAATCAGTTCTGTCTTGTGTACTACTTGCTAACACACTTTTCAGAGAGAAGAAAGAATGGTGTTCTCTTACTAAAATTTGAGAAAGGCACCCTAAAAGCATGGCAAAAATGACATCCGAAAAACAAAAACAAAAAAGATTATAAAAGATTCATGAAAAACTATCTGACGAAAAAAATGAAGACCATCGAGGGTTTAATTGGTAGAACTTCCGGAAAAAAAGTAGCTCTAAATCTTCAAAAGGTTCGAAGAACATATTCAGATTACAGTACAACTCCCCGG
>NC_057813.1:521079026-521092738 GCF_018294505.1 Triticum aestivum
ACACATGGGCTACTATACACAAGTGGTTGGCTAAAACCAAACTGACATTGAACTCCAAAGCCATGCAACTTTGGCGGCGAATGTATACCAACAAACCGAGGGCAAGCCATTACGCTTTGTCTCATTGTTGGTTGCAATTGAATGGGAAATCAAAGTGAAAAAACCTCGTTGAGGAGTTCAAAGGCGACCCCAAGAAGATAAAGAAAAATGATGGTTCTAGCTCTCATCAATCTATTGGATCGGATGAAGAAGTTCAAAGAGGAGCAAAGTGGAGGAGCGGACGCACAAGACTACAAGTCACCATGCCAAAGAGGAGTCGGCAGGTGATGGAAAACAAATGGGAGAAGGAGGGGCGCGCGTGATGGCGCAGCAAGCAAAATGTCCATCATATGGACGGGTGTATTTTTTTTCCTGCCAAGGAGTTGAAGAAGTAGAGGTACAGGCTCTTCATCATATGGACGGGTATTTTTTTCCCGCCAAGGAGTTGAAGAAGAAGTAGAGGTACATGCTCTTCATGAATATGCAAAGGAAGAGGATGGAGTACGGGCGAGAGAGGGTGAAAGACAAGCTGAACATTGAGAGAGAGAAAAGATTTGCAGATGCAAGAGAAATATGCAAAATGGTAGCTTCAGAAGGCGACGACATTGAGAGAGTCGGATCATGTTGTGGTACACTAGCCTCTTGGATTGGGAATGCAAGAAGTGGTTGATCAACATGAAAAAGAGGATCAATGAGCGCAACTATGGAGGCATTTGATTCATTTGTGTATCGCCTATCTATGTATGATTTTTTTTTAAAGAATTGTCATGTGTTGAATTATTGAATTATGATTTATTTGTTTTGTCAAATTGTTGAATTGATGATGAATTTGTGTATATGATGGACGTGCATGAATATGAAGCTTTTCCTTGTGGAGGGCCTGGGTGGACAAATAAGCATGTGACATAGCTAACTCCCATCTAGATTGGAATTAGCAAATCTGATGTTTGATACATATGATGGAAGTTAATCCAGAAAGGATGGAAGTTTATTTCCGTTTCCACTCAAACTACCAATCTCTAGCCAATCAGTGGACTTTTAATCTGTTCACCCTTAATAAGCTCCCATTCCCCCTCCATTAAACCAAATGGGCCCTTATGCACAATATGGAACGGAGGGGGCAGTAACAGAATACAAAATTCTCAAAAGAAAAAACAGAATACAAACTTTGAAACCTGGATAAAAGATTTAAGTATTACACAGCATGACCATAGCGATAGAGATACACCACCTCACAAGAGTTTACCACGAAAGCACATTACGTCCAGTAATCCATCCTGATAAAAACACAGATCAAATAGGCATGGCAAGAAACAGAACTATCCTCCAGAAACTTGAAAAGGCGCTCGGTGCTACAATGGTTGTAATTTGTGAAGAAAGGATCAAACAAGTAAAGGCATTATTGTCCCTGGAAATGCCATCGCCTATCAAAAATCAACCACAAGTCTCAGCTCTCTGTCGATGGTTACACTAACTGGTTAGACGGCGTAGATGTTAGAGCGATAGTACATACATGACTACAGATGGTACTCAGTCTACAATGATCTGTTACAAATAATAATAATACCCACCATCAAAACGCGGCAAATTGCGTCTCCTTGAAGATCGCGTCATGATAGCCCCATGAAAGTACTTGATATGTTCCCAGCGCACCAGAACAATGGACTTCCATCGTCAAACTACATCATCAGGTGGATATCTGCAGTCTGTTGCGCCAGCTCGTTCATCATGGCCTCGTCAAAGAACTTGTTGATGCTAACATCCTCGCTCATGCCCTGGAAAATGGGTGTGCATATGATTAATTCATGATCAGTTCAAAAGAGGCTGTATGTACGTTCAGTATCCATGTATGTCTCACCTTCCTTCGCCTGGTCTTTACCATGAACTCACGGGCAAGGTGTTGGATAGGTGCTGGTTCCAAAGGCCGGAGAACAATGCCCTTGTCAAGAGGATCACCAGGAACAATAGCCCAGTGGTCAAACACTGACACACAAAATGCTTGTCCCTGTGTATGGTATCTGAGATCTGTCTCAAACCCAAAAGACTCTATGACAGGTAAAAATGCCTGACAAATGTAGAAGTTATACCATCAGCAAGAGTCATACAGGTCTTACGCCAGATTAAAAAAATAAGGCTGGATCAGAAGAAATGGAGCACACTTCTTACCTTGACAACATATACTGGAGTGCCTGGCTTGGGTACATCGGCTGTCACATGGCCACGTCGCCGTGACAGGACCGTATATATAGCAGACACACAGTCAATTGGAGTTTGGATCTACCAATGCCAAATGCACGCATTTGTTAGATCAGGTCATCAAATACACGTGTTCTAGATAATGATGATTAGTCTATGTACAAGAACCATGATTCCCATAACTAACCTCAATATAATAAACAGGCTCCATTAGTCGAGGATTAGCCATTAGAAATGCTGAGTAGACAACCCGACGAGCGGTGGGGATTATTTGGCCACCTCCACGGTGCAATGGTTCTGGAGCGATATTTGCATTTAAGATCTTGAACTTCACATTCCTAATTGGTTCATCACACAAGGGGCCTTCTCTAGCCCCCCACTGAAACCTGAGGTTAGGGCAGTAAATAAAATGGTTAAGAAAGGCACTGACAAAGATTCCAAAGGAAATTTGAATTAACAGAACAGAGTGCCCTACCCTTGAACAATTGAATCTTTGACTGCATTCAGCAAATTCTTATCCACCTCAACCGAAAGAGAGTCATCCAATAGAATGTTAGGACCCTGTGTGTCAAAGTATGATACATTCAGTCCACAAAGTGGAAAATATAATATGGATGCAACGAACTGATGGTCTGCTGGAAAGTTTGTGGCACGTGACCAACTCAACATCAACTGGAAACATTTAATCAGTACGCTGGAGGGACTCATACAACTCTAATAACAGATGAGAGAGCCCAACCAATAAAATCAAATTTGCTACACGCCTACACAATGGCAGGTCAGTAAGCAGTTTGCCATACCTGCTTGTCAGGTCCAAAAGCCCATATTGACCTTGCTGCAAGCACATCCCACTGGTAGCGTTGGCGAAAGAAGTCGGTGACTTCTTTCTGCCTCGAGTCAAGGCTAACGAGGCCATTCTCTATATCTTCTGCCAAGCCCTTCTCTAGTGGTTCAGCTAACTGCATGTTTCCACAGACAAAGAAAGCCGCAATTAGTTGACCATGTGTGTTTGTTTACCATGATGAAGAAAGATGGGCACAAGAAAAGCCAAAAAAACAAAATCTAACCATGGTAATTTTGTTCCTCTTGTTGGGTGTTTCAGCAAAACATTTCATAGAGGAAGTATCAACAACTGTTTCACAAAATGTCACAACTGGATCTGCAACCTGTGTACAAATAAAGCAGCAAGGTAAAAATCTGCTTCAAAAAAGAAGGGAAAATAGACCAAGTGCATTGATTTATACCTTCACTTCTACCTCAGAGTAAAGCTCTCTGAGGTCCTTCATTATAGAATCTAGATATAGCTCACCAGTCCCAAGTATAGTGTGTTCTCCTGACTCTTCTACCTTAGTAATAGCAAGAGGGTAGCTCTTGCTAATTTTACGTAGACCTTCCACCATTTTAGGTAGCTCACTCGGGTTAAGAGGCTCAGCTGCTATCTTCACAACAGGTAAGGTATTGAAGCGTAGAGGTCTAAATATGTACACATCTTCATCCATGTTCATAGGACATATGGTTGCAGTTTTCATGATTGATGCATCCACGCCTTCAATAAGAACCCAAGAACCAGCAGGGGCCTTACTTATTGGAACACGGTACCGTGCCTGATAGACCCACAGCTTGGTGACCTCTTTGACAGTCATATCCTCTTCATCATCGGGGGAATAGCCTTCTCCAAGCACCCGAACTGCCTGACCAGTCTGTATTGTGCCACTATAAACTCGTCCAAAGGCATCAAAGACACTACAGTCAGGCTTAGGATACAGTTTTGTAACATTGACCATAAGAGGACCAAGGGAATCACATTTCTTCATTGCATCCACAATGGAGGAATCTTGTTGACCAGTGTATATGTGTTCTATTTTCCTTGCAGCACCATCCTTCACATTGGGGATGTTTTTCACTAACATGTCAGTAAAACCAGTAGCAGTGCCAAAAATTGAGCGGCAAGCAAGTCTCAGCAAAGGCCTAACATTAAGCTTATAAGCTGCATTGCTCAGTGTCACACCCAAGTCAGCGAGAGTTATTTCAAGAATTTTCTGTTGCTCTCCAACAACCTGACTATAGATTTTATACAGAGGCTCAAGGATGAACTCAATGAATGACCTATTAGCACCTGCTGCTGGCGGCTTCTTTTTGAAGGTTCTAGAGTTATGGTCATAATACAAATCTCCCCATAGACGAGATGCAAATTTCTCATGGTCAAACTGAATCCCATGAATCTTCAAATAAAGATGCGCAAACGATTGCAAGGTAAAAGACCAGCCAGCAGAACCACTCGCAAAGCAAACATTTCCAGCAGCAGGGTCTACCAGTTGAGTGCCACCTACTGTGGTAGAACAAGATGAGATTAGATCATTGATTGTGTCCAGTGTATGTCGTAGCTTAAAATACGCATCATTTGGGGGTAGCTTTAGCTCTGTTATCAGTCTGTCAACCTGTAAAACCACAAAGTGAGAGCATACATCAGCTTCAGCTTGGAACCGAATTGTATTAGAAAAAAGTGGAACCAGGCAAAATGTACCTTGTTAATCACAACAACGATGGGAAGTCTTTCTTGGATTGCATGACGAATCGCCCTCTCAGTGTTTACCTACTCATCAATGGAGATAAATAAATACAAATATATATAATGTCCCAATAAAAAAGAAAATTAACTTCAGCAATTTAATTCTGAGAATGCTGGCATGTATGCATGCAGCCAAGCTACTGCTGTTATTGGCAAAAGGAAAAAACTCTACACCACCAACATATATTCTGCTTCTGGTGCATGTTGCATATTTGCAGTTTTTCATTTGAGTGAAAACAGTAGTGAAGGTCATTAGCTAATACAAGACGAACAAGTTGACAACAGATGTTTTGCTCGTCAGGCCTGTTATTATGTTCTAATTTATGATAATTTGTGCTCCATTTTTAAGACAACACAACAGACCCAATGACAAAACAATGCTGATAATTTCAAGAAAACAACACATTTTCAACATGCTACCAAGTGTGAACTCTATTGATTTCTCAATGCCTTTGTCATCAGCAGGTGCAGCTGTTAGTGTCCCAAATGCAGCACCAACAAACCACTTATATGTTCCAACTGAATAAAAGGTTAAGCTCACATAAACCAAGTTAAAATAAAGCATTATCTATTTGCCTTCAGAACTGTTAGACGTGGGATAAAAATCGTCTGTTTAAAACATGCAGATCTCCTGTTCTTATATAGTGCTAACTAGTATATTTGTAGCTTCAAGCTTTCAGTCTCCTGTTCTTAAGCGCTAGGCAACGGCCAAACCAGTAGCTGGTAGTTTAGTCATTGACATGCCCTAAATTAAATGTCTATATGCGAAATACACCCCTGACAGTCAAAACTGCACAACTGCCTAGGCAACACCTAGGATGCTTAAACGTCTATTAGGTACTCCCTCCGTCCCATAATGTAAGACGTTTTTTTAGACTACACCAGTGCTAAAAAACGTCTTACATTATGGGACGGAGGGAGTAGTAGGCAAAGGCCGCCTTGCATAAGCCTATCACTGTTTTGAACCAGCCATGTTATTCACTGTATCCTTCAGATGCTTGGGTAAGATGTGGTGGTAATACTGATACACATATGTTTTATCCACTTCCAACAGAAATACTCCTGAATTATGAACTTGTGAAGCTGTAAAGATGTATCCCTAGCAAATCTCTTGTCAAACTGAATTATGATGGACAACCCTTATCTAACATACAAAAAAGTCACAACACTAATTTCAGTTTAATACTCCCTACTTCGATATAGTAAACAGAGTTCAACCCATCAATTAAGCAGAGATGTATAAAGCAATAGGATCAATGAATTACCATGACGCCCTCAGCAGCATCGACAACAAGCACAGCCCCATCCGCTAGCCTGAGCGCAGCAGTCATCTCGTCGGAAAAATTGACATGCCCAGGCGTGTCCATGATATTGCAGAGATAGGACTTGCCATTCCCCGACTCAAGCACGAGTGACATGGGCACAGCCTTGATGGAGACCCTGCGCTCCTGCTCGTCCACCCGGGTGTCTGTGAACCGGATGTGGCGCTCGCCCTCGGAGTCGAACGTGTCCACCTCGTGGGTCTGCTCCACGAGCATGTCCATGAACACCGTCTTCCCGTGCTGCAGGTGGCCCACGAGCGCCACATTGCGGACCAGCAGCGGGTTGGAGGCGAGGCCGAGGATGAAATCGGTGGAGGCGTAGGTGGAGGTCGCGCCGGCGCGGGTGCCGACCTCGAACTTGACGACGCGGGGCGGCGCGACGATGGGCTTCTCGAGCGCCTGCTCGTCCTCGTCCATGACGAGCGCCTCGACGCCCGGGCCGTAGACCTCCTCGGCGGTGGGGTAGTACTTCTTGTCCTCGGCGAGGACGACGGCGTTCTGGGCGGCGTCGGCGTAGTCGTCGTCGTCGACGTCCATGAGGGCGGCGGGGCGGCGGGAGCCGGGGGAGCCGGACGGGGAGCGCGCCGGGGAGGGGGAGCGGGACTGCGAGGGGGACGGGGAGGCGGCGGCGTCCGAGTCATCGGCGTCGGAGTCGGCGAGCTCCGGGCCGATGTAGTTGCCGAACTCGTCGTAGAGGCTGTCATCCATGGCGGCGGGATCGGCGGGGGCGGCGGCGGGCTAGGGTTTTGGGGACCGCCGGAAGGGGGGCGCGGAGGTTTGGGATTTGGGGTGAGAGGGAAGAGGAGGGAGGCGGTACAGCACAGCGGGGCAAAGTGAGGTCGAAACCGGCATACGCGAGGGCGAGGGTCGGTCGTCTTTTGGATCGGGATCCTGCCGCTCGGCTCAGGAGACAGGAGCGAGGAGCGGTGAAACTGCGGTGATGAAAAAGGGCAGCTGCGCCGGCGCACCGGCCCAACAGTTGGGCCGGTCGAGGCCCAACCGTCCGATGTGGTTTGCATGGACCGTTAGATCTGCGCGCATACATGGACTGAAGCAACCGTTGCAGCAAAAAAGAACAGTTTTGTTGCGACCGTGTACGAACAGCCACAACAAGGAAAACAGGGAGTTGGATCCCCCCGCGACTGACCGTCCCCGATCCGCGGCGGCGGCGGCTAGATCCGCCTGTTATTCGCTCCCCGCAGCTGAATCACGTCGACGAGGGGCTCCCCCACCTATCAAGCCGCCTTGGAATTGCTTCAATCATGTCTTACATACGTCATATGATCTCCTTGCCGCCATGGATTTGGGCTCGAGCTCCGTTACGGCCGGTCGAGGTTGCAGCTCGCCGCGAGCCCGTAGCAGCTCGCTGGCGACCGGTTGCAGCATCCGCCCCTGCCCCCCGTGCTGGATCTCGCCGCCAGAATTCACGGAAACCCGTGCTGGGTCGCAGCTCAGCCATAATGGATGTAGCAAAACATTATGCCGGTTGTAGCAAAAAACGATGCTAGTTGTAGCAAAACCGCGACGCCGGCTGTGTGTTGTAGCAAAACGTGACGCTAGTTATAGCAAAATGCTATGCCAATTGTAGCAAAAATCTATGCCGGTTGAAGCATGTAGCAAAACTGCAGCATTTTATCATCTTCTTCCACCTCCAGCCGTCGCTGGTTGAAACTTTCTTATTTTCATAGTGTCTAGTTGTAGCTTTCTCTCTCAATGGTTGAAGCTTTTTCCAACAACCGTTGAAGCTTTTTTACCAAAAGTTATAGCTATTTTCTTTTTAGCAGCACTTGGTCAAGGTTTTTTGTGTCGTTTCGGTTGAAGCTTTTTTAATCGAAGGATGTAGCATTTCATGTCAACGGTTGTAGCTTTCTGGCGATGACGCTGACCGCTTGTAGCTTTCTCTACATCCGGTTGAAGCTTTTCATCTAGGGGATGAAGCTTTTTTTTAAACGGTTGCAACATGAGGGGGTGCGACGATTCTGCAGAAGCCTCCGGTGTCGACCATCGCCGTCCGGCTCGTCGGCGGCGAGGCAGAAGCACGAGACGTGTGGGAGTTGCAACCGCCGGTGATGGGGATTGGTCAACGGGCTGCATCCAATGGCAAAACCGGCTGTAAAGCATGGCGGGGTGAGATCTACATCCATGGACGCGCGGGGGATTCGACCTTCCATGGCCGACGGCGAGATGTGGGCGCCGGCGCTGCAGGAGATGAGGATGGGGACGAGATCCGCGGAGCTGCGAGACAGGAATGAGGCGAGATTCGCGAGATCCGCAGCGCCACGTGGTTGCTCGTGACTGGGTCGCGGCGTGCACGCATGGACTGGACCGACCGAAGGTTCGGCCGGTGCCCCGGCCCCAAACGTTTCCCGATGAAAAATAGCTGAGTCACTGCCATCTGAATTATTCCTTCCTTCCATCTATATAGGGCCTAATGCGTTTTTTAAGACCGCCTTTGACTATTGACAAGATTAATATCATTGAAAGCTCGTTTCACACACGAATTTAACGGTGTGCTTTGTGTAAGTTGCATGTCATATATTATTGCTCTAATATTTGGTCAAAGTTAGCCTCGAAAAATGCATTAGGCCCTATATAGATGGAAGGAGGGAGTATTATCTTTTCGACGAACTAAATTTTGGGGTAAAAGAAAAAGGAAAAGATTCTCGTCACCTGGCCGATTAAAAGCGCACCATCCGCCAACCAGATTGGGGGAAAATGAAAATCAATCTAGGTCTCGCGGCGCCGCCAGCCGCCACTTCGGCGGCCGGTGTTGTCGCCGCTGCTTAGTCCGGCCTCTCCGCATTGCGGCAATCAGGTCGTTCTCGTCTCCAGCCGGCGTGCTAGTTCAGGTCGTGATGTATTTTTCTGACCCCTCCGTAAGCCTGGCTTGATGGATGGTGTGTCGTCTTGTTTCCAGTCGACTTGATCCGTCAGGTTGTCTGTCTTCTTCTGCCGTGTGGATTATTGAAGCATTGTGCTATTGAGGTGCCTCACGGAGGTGGCTTGCTTTGGAGGTCTGTTTTGCTACATGCAAGCGTCAGCGGCTTTCAAAGTCTGGTTTGATACGTGCAAGCTTCAGTTGCTTTAGAGGTTTGTCCCGTGCAATGAAAATACTTAGTTGGAATTGCCAGGGCATGCAAAAATCCGCGGCAATTCATGTGCTCGTGTTATTGCACGAGCGGATAAAACTAGATGTGCTTTTTTGTCTGAAGCGCACCTGAGTAAGGCAAAGGCAGAAATTCTCAAACGACGTTGAAGTTTTCAGGGATAGAGGTCTCAGTAAGCGACGGCCAGAGTGGTGGACTTGTGATGATGCAGACGGATGAAATAAAGGTCACTTCTTCGAAAATTCATAGAAACTATATTGATATTCGTATTGATGAAAACAGTGCATCGGGATGGAGGTTTACTGGGTTGTATGGCGAACCAAGGGGAGACCGGAAGCATCTGACATGGGATTACTTGAGAGGGCTTCAGGCCATGGTTGATTTGTCGTGGGTAGTAGCCGGTGATTTCAATGAAATCTTGCATGGATTCGAGAAAGACGGGGGTAACATCAGGCCCCAACGATGCATGCGGGCTTTTAGAGATGTACTAGATGAATGTAATCTGGAAGATCAGGGATATCACGGTGACATTTTCACTTGGAGACAAGGTCAAATCAGGGAGAGACTTGATAGGGCGGTCAGTAATCATGGTTGGACCACCATGTTTCCCCATCATGGAGTGACCAATGAAGAGTTTAACAAGTCTGATCATCGCCGATTCTTATTGATACTATTTATTCTGAACGGGTGCAGACTATGAGATATGAAGCACCTAAGAAATTTGAGGCAAAATGGTTTTGTGGAGAATCGGTTGAGGAAATCATACTTGCTGCGCGGGAACGAGCAAAGGACAGACAACCAACGTTGTCAGGCCGGACGGCAGAAGTTCATGAGGAACTACATCGATGGGATAAGAATGTGCTTAAGGGTCCGCGTACTAGGCTGAAAAAAATTGCACCGTGAATTAAATGATGTTATGACCGGCCAATTATCAGATGAGGCAATCGCAAGGCAGCAAGAACTTCATATGCAAATTGAGAATTTGTTAGAACAAGAAGAACTGTACTAGGTGCAACGTGGCAGAGTTAACTGGCTAGGCCACGGAGATTGTAACACTGCGTTTTTTCATGGATCCGCCTTTGCCAGAAGGAGGAGGAACTTTATCAAGAAACTGAGAAACGATAGTGGTGACTGGGTAGAGGATCCGGATGATTTAAAGAACCTAGCGGTGGAGTACTTCAAAACACTGTTCACGTTAGGCGTCCTACATGCTGGATCCGGACGTGCTAGCAAAGGTAAAAACGAAGGTGAGTCGGGCCATGAATGACATGTTAACAGCAGAATATACTCGAGATGAAGTTAAGAAGGCCCTTTTTAGCATCGGGGATTTCAAAGCCCCCCGTCCGGATGGGTTACACGCAGTTTTCTATAAAAGATTCTGACATATTATTGGGGATGATCTTATTGATGAAGTCTTATTGGCAGTTAACTCAAAGAAGATTCCGGATGGGTGGAATGAAACTATAATAGTCATGATTCCAAAAACTGACAGCCCCGGTCATATCACCCAATTCCGTCCAATAAGTTTATGCAACATGGTGTATAAGGTGATTTCAAAACTCCTTGCGAACCGACTCAAGGTACTTTTGCCTGAGGTAATTTCTCCGATGCAAAGTGCTTTTGTACCGGGAAGGTTGATTACTGATAATTTCCTTATCTCTTATGAGAGCTATCATGCCATTAAAAATAAGAGGCATGGAAAGACTGGAAATTGTGCGGTAAAATTGGACATGCACAAGGCATATGACAGAGTGGAATGGTGTTTCTTGAAAGGGATTTTAATTCAGCTTGGTTTTGATTTGGAATGGATAAAACTTATCATGGAGTGTGTAACATCGCTCACTTACAGGGTGAGAGTGAATAATGATTTCTCTTATAGTTTTGCTCCATCGAGGGGACTCCGACAGGGAGACCCTCTTTCACCATACCTATTATTATTGTGCGCCGAAGGTCTTACTAGTCTCCTGATACACGAAGAAGAGACTGGAAATTTGATGGGGGTGAAAGTTTGTAGAGGGGCGCCTACGGTGTGACATTTGCTATTTGCCGATGACTCGCTCATTCTTATGAAAGCAGACAACAACAATGCTACAAGTCTACGAAGGGCTTTGGATGAATATTGTGCGGCGTCGGGTCAAATGGTAAGCGAAGCAAAATCCAGTATATTTTTTAGCCCTTGTTCCTCTGTTGAATCTAGAGTGGAGGTTTGCAATTCAGGAGAGTCCAAACGGAATGAAACCTTCGGGAGAGTTATTTTTTAGCCCTTGTTCCTCTGTTGAATCTAGAGTGAAGGTTCCTCAGTGTTTCGAAGAAAAGGAATATCAAACGGAGTCCAAACGGAATGAAACCTTCGGGAGAGTTATTTTTCGAACATAAGCAATCCAGGAGACTTGGAGTAGACGTCAAGGAAGCTTCGAGGTGGCCACGAGGCAGGGAGGCGTGCCCTACCCCCACTAGTGCAGAACCGGGCATTAGCACCGGTTCGTAAGGCCCTATAGTGCCGGTTACATAACTGGCACTAATTTGTGGTCACTAAAGGCCCCCCCCCTTTAGTACCGGTTCAGCATGAACCGGTGCTAAAGGGCAACCACGTGGCACGAGCCAGCTCCGGGGGCCTGGAGCCCTTTAGTACCGGTTGGTAACACCAACCGGTACTATAAGGTTTGGTGGGTTTTTAGTTTTATGATTTCTTTTTCATTTAATTTTGTGTTTTCATTTTAATTCTTTTTCGTTTGCTGGTATTTTACGATACTACACATTGTACACGTTATGCATCATACATCATGCATGCTTTGTTTATCAACGCTGCTGCTATGTTCATTGCACCCGCAGATATAACATGCTCATGCATGCTTTGCATCATTACATCATCATATATATATATATATATATATATATATATATATATATATATATATATATATATATATATATAATAACAAGTCCTACTAATCATGCATTATCATACAACTTCTACTCGTTATTAATAATAAGTCATACGATCATCATCCTCATATATAGTCATCGAACCCAACCCTACATAATTGTTCTTAGCACATGATCATCAGTATCAGGTAGGACCTAAACACCCTTAAGGTAAAATAGCATAAAACAATATAAACCCTGACTCTCCATTATGAAGAATGGCGATCATCCTGTCTCCAATTCTTGCCTTCCGCTGCTTATTGCTTCCAAGAATCTCCTTACGACTGTCCATACATTTTTTCCATTCTTTGATTGTTATGTCTCCACTTCTTTTAAAAACCCGGTATGGACAGTTGAGATTCGTAGGACGACCTGGTCGTATGTTCAAAACATGAAGGCTACCACGCGTATACATCAGATGAGGCACACAATTATTCGGGATTATCTGTTGAAAAACATAATAATAACTTTGTAGTTAGCAATGATGTACTAGTTTTAGAAGTGTGCAAAAAGATGCACGGATGTTGTAATAGTAAAAAATAATCTTACCAGGGTATCTCCATGGTAGTTACCGTAGTTCAACACGTGCACTAGTGGCACGTATTGACCATAATGTTGAGGAGTTTGATTGTAGATATTGTAATTCTCAAGTTCAGTACAAAATCCGACCAGATGATTTTTCTCCTGATAAGTTAGTTCAGAGCCTTTAATGTAGTACGTTCTGTCTACCATCTTCCGCACATTCTTTGAAGAATGAAAATAAGCTGTCAATGGAGATAAGTCGTCAACATTATATTTTGAAATAAATAATATAAATTACTTAATAACTATGTTTAGCTCACATGAGGAAAGAACTGGAGGTGTATCCACAAAGACCCAAATCGAAGGTGTCTCTTGCTCGATTGTAGGATCACCAAGATCCATGGTGACAAGCATACCCTCATCAAGACCATACATCTTGCAAAATGCATACCAATTTTTGCAACCAAAATGGGTTACACTCTGAGCATTGTACAACTTTACTTGAAAATCCACACCATTGAACAATAATATCACCAAACATGCATATTCAATAATAATATCACCAAAAAAATCTATTAACAGAAAAAAATCTATTAACAGAAAAAAAAATCTATTAACAGAAAAATTTATTAATTCAACTAGTTCAACTAAGCATTTACTAAAAATAAACTAGTTATATTAATTCAACTAATTAAGCATTTACTAAAAATAAACTAGTTCTATATATTAATTCAACAAGTTCAACTAATTAAGCATCTTCTAAAAATAAACTAGTTCTATATATTAATTCAACAAGTTCAACTAATTAAGCATCTTCTAAAAATAAACTAGTTGATCTATATATTAATTCAACTAGTTCAACTAAGCATTATATTTACTAAAAATAAACAAGTTATTATATTAATTCATTGATGATAACATTTCTAATTAACATTCTAAAAATAAACTAGATAGTTCTAATTCATCTAAACATTATATATAGAAAACAGAAAATAAGTAAAAAAATATGTGTATGTGTGTGTATATACATGT
>NC_057813.1:521093330-521094088 GCF_018294505.1 Triticum aestivum
CGGCGACGACGACGGGCGGCGGGGGCGCGGCGCGATGACGACGACGGGCGGCGGGGGCGGCGAGGGCGACGGCACGGCGGCATCGGCGAGATCGAGCGAGAGACTCTCTCGCGCGAGAAACGTGGAACGAAGTGGCGACGATAACTGATTTTTCGTAAGTGCCATATATATAGGGGGAGCCTTTAGTACCGGTTGGAGCCACCAACCGGTACTAAAGGCCAATTTTGGCCAGCCCAAGCGGCGGGAAACGAGGCCCTTTAGTACCGGCTGGTGGCTCCAACCGGTACTAAAGGGCAACGCATTAGTACCAGTTGGAGCCACCAACCGGTACTAAAGGCCGTGCGCTGCCACCCGCGGTGCGCTATGTTTAGTCCCACCTCGCCGAGCGAAGGGCAGCCGCACTGGTTTATAAACCCAGCCGCGGCTGCTCTTTCGAACTCCTTTATATAGCAGGCTTCTGGGCCTAACTATGGCGCGCTGCCCGGTGAGCCTCCTGGACCTTCTGGGCCTGCATTTGCACACCCTAGGTCTTGTAGGCCCACCAGGCAGCGCCCCAACATTTTTTTAAATTTTTTTATTTTCTGCATTATTTATTTTCTTCTATTTATTTTTGAGTAATTTTTTATATAGTTATTTCTTTTCTGCATTATTTATCTTGTAGGCCCACTGGGCAGCGCCCCAACATTTTTTTTAATTTTTTTCTTTTCTGCATTATTTATTTTCTTCTATTTATTTTTGAGTAATTTTTTATATAGTTA
>NC_057813.1:521095893-521118182 GCF_018294505.1 Triticum aestivum
TTCTTCTTCCTCTTTCCTCTTCTTCCTCTTCCTCTTCTTCTTCTTCTTCTTCCTCTTATTCTTCTCCTCCTTCCTTTTGCCATAACAGAAGAAGTCCGGAGTTGTAATAAGTTATTAAAAATAAAAAAGAGGTGCAATGCTCGTTAATTTGCTTCAAGCCTTTTGGAATAGTGTAAACTGCACTGCGCGTAGCTCCGTACAATCTACCATATTCCTAAAGGCTTGAAGCTAAGCAACGTGAGCATTGAGCCTCTTCTTCATCGTCTCTGCACCCAGGGCTTATAAACCGCTCCTACTCCCTCTCTATTGGCGAGGTGGGACTAAAAAACAGCTTACCCTTTAGTACCGGTTGGAGCCACCAACCGGTACTAAAGGTGGTGCGCTGCCTGCACAAAATTTAATTAGTGTCATTTAGCTCAAAACAAATCATTAAATGCATGAAAAATATCAAATGAAGGCAGAAATGGTTGAAAGTTGATGGCGTCGCTTTGAATGATGCATACTGAATGCACAAAAAGTCTGGAGTTGTAATAAGTTTAAAAAAATGAAATGCCTTTGTAACAGATGAGTTTAATTTCGTGAGAAACCTGAATACTTCGAAAGAGATTGTCCAGTTTGTAAACGAAGTGCATCCAGTTTTTGCCGTAACCCTCTCTACTTTTTTGAACAATCTATGTGGGTGAAATGATGATACCATGCCAAGTTTCAACTTTTTCAGAGTTCATTTGTAGTGCTTTTCAATTTTCAGGTCATTTAGTTCTCAAAACAAATCATTGAATGCATGAAAAATAGCAAATGAAGGCAGAAATGGTTGAAAGTTGATGGCGTCGCTTTGAATGGTGCATACTGAACGCAAAAAATATAAGAGCATTTACATCACGATCTTATATTTCTTTAGAGTCTAAACTGTCAATATGATCTTATAACATCAAAAATACTTTGATCATCAATGATCTTTGTGTGTACAATCTGAATTGTCAATATGAGTCATCAACGATTTATAAACCGATGAAGACTCATATTGCGGCCACAAATTCTACACATAGAGTTCAATGAAGACCAAGTGCTTGTGATAGTTTGAGAAATAACATATTTAAGGTGGTAAAAGGCTTGTTAGGGGAGCGAGGTGGGACTAAAAACAGCTTGCCATAACCTCATTAGTACCGGTTCGTGGTATGAACCGGCACTAAATGGTGATGGTGGGGCCATAGCCTGACCGCAGGCTGACACATCCCCTTTAGTACCGGTTCGTGGCATGAACCGGTACTAAAGGTTCGCCACGAACCGGTGCTATTGATCGCCGCCACGAACCGGTGCTATTGTACACATTAGTGCCGGCTCTAATACAAACCGGCACTATTGGGCTTCACGTATGACCCTTTTTCTACTAGTGCCCCCGGGCGCCCCCCCCACCCTCGTGGGCCCCTCGTGGCTCCCCTGACCGACTTATTTTGCCTATATATGTCCATATACCCTAAAAACATCGAGGAACGCAATAGATCGGGAGTTCCACCGCCGCAAGCCTCTGTAGCCACCAAAAACCAGTCGGGACCCTGTTCCGGCACCCTGCCAGAGGGGGGATCCCTCACCGATGGCCGTCTTCATCATCCCGGTGCTCTCCATGACGAGGAGGGAGTAGTTCACCCTCGGGGCTGAGGGTATGTACCAGTAGCTATGTGTTTGATCTCTCTCTCTCTCTCTCTCTCTCTCTCTCTCTCGTGTTCTTGAGGTGATACGATCTTGATGTCATGCGAGCTTTGCTATTATAGTTGGATCTTATGATGTTTCTCCCCCTCTACTCTCTTGTGATGAATTGAGTTTTCCCTTTGAAGTTGTCTTGTTGGATTGAGTCTTTAAGGATTTGAGAACACTTGATGTATGTCTTGCCGTGCTTATCTGTGGTGACAATGGGATATTCACGTGATCTACTTGATGTATGTTTTGGTGATTAACTTGCGGGTTCAATGAACTTATGCATAGGGGTTGGCACACGTTTTCGTCTTGACTCTCCGGTAGAAACTTTGGGGCATTCTTTGAAGTACTTTGTGTTTGTTGAATAGATGAGTCTAAGATTGTGTGATGCATATCGTATAATCATGCCCACGGATACTTGAGGTGACATTGGAGTATCTAGGTGACATTAGGGTTTTGGTTGATTTGTGTCTTAAGGTGTTATTCTAGTACGAACTCTATGATAGATCGAACGGAAAGAATAGTTTCGTGTTATTTTACTACGGACTCTTGAATAGATCGATCAGAAAGGATAACTTTGAGGCGGTTTCGTACCCTACAATAATCTCTTCGTTTGTTCTCCGCTATGAGTTACTTTGGAGTGACTCTTTGTTGCATGTTGAGGGATAGTTATATGATCCAATTATGTTATTATTGTTGAGAGAACTTGTACTAGTGAAAGTATGAACCCTAGGCCTTGTTTCCTAGCATTGCAATACCGTTTTCGCTCACTTTTATCATTAGTTACCTTGCTATTTTTATAATTTCAGATTACAAAAACCTATATCTACCATCCATATTGCACTTGTATCACCATCTCTTTGCCGAACTAGTGCACCTATACAATTCACCATTGTATTGGGTGTGTTAGGGACACAAGAGACTCTTTGTTATTTGGTTGCAGGGTTGTTTGAGAGAGACATCTTCATCCTACGCCTCCCACAGATTGATAAACCTTAGGTCATCCACTTGAGGGAAATTTTCTACTGTCCTACAAACCTCTGCACTTGGAGGCCCAACAACGTCTACAAGAAGAAGGTTGCATAGTAGACATCAAGCTCTTTTCTGGCGCCGTTGCCCGAGAGGTTAGTGCTTGAAGGTATATCTTTAGATCTTGCAATCGAATCTTTTAGTTTCTTGTTTTATCACTAGTTTAGTTTATAAAAGAAAATTACAAAAAAATGGAATTGAGTTTGCCTCACACGCTTCATCTTTTTAATATCTTTCGTGAGAATGATCGGAAGGAAAAATGTGCTCAAGTGCTAGAAGAAGAAGTCTATAAAATGTTTGGCACTAAATCTTTGAATGATGAACATGATTGCAATGTTGTTAGTATGAACTCTTTGGATATCCATAGTACTAATGATGATTGTACTAGTCATGATGAAAATGTCTCTTATAAGCATGTCAATTTTTGTGGAGTGCATAGAGTTTGCAAGTACACACCAAATAGGGAAGATAGATTTTGCAAGAGGCATAAGTATTTAGAAACTAAATGGTTGCAAGAAAGGCTAGATGTGAGTGCTGAAAATTTAAAATTTCTTTACCATACTTGTGAACTTTGCAATGAACATGGTCATTTAAATCTCCGATGCAAATTGTTTCATGATCGAATCATGTCCAAAAATTGTGATGACTTGATTTCCCTTGCACATCATAATGAACTTAGTTTGCTTTTGGGTTATGAGGAAATGAAACATGCAACTAAGCATATTCCAGAATATAACCTTGAGAAATTCCTTGATATTGATCTAGAGGAAATTTATATGTATTGTACGGTGAATTACATTGAAAATCCTTATATTGCCAATTACATAAAGAAAAGAAAGCAAATAGAAGATGAAGATAATACTAATGAAAGGGAAGAGACCTCCCAATATCCTCCTATTATTTCTTATGACGAATCAGGTAACGAGGAGGAGCTTTCTATTCAACCAATCTCATTAATAAGGAGCTCAAAAAGAGGGTTAAACCCACACATGATGTGAAGAAGAAAAAGAAAAGACGGAGAAGCAAAGGTAGAAAGGTATCCCTCCCAAATGATGTTTCTCCTATTACTCATTGTAATGATGATAATTGCTATAATATTGGTGCTATACATACTATTAATGATGAGAGTAATTATGCTTATGATATGAAAAGGCCCAAGCTTGGGGAAGCTATGTTTGATGAGGATGACATATTTGAGAATATATTTGCTGCAATTAATGTTTGTCCCAAGCTTGGGGATGCTACGTTTAATGAAGATGATATTATTAGCCTCCCAAGTTTTGATGAGCAAATTTATTATGATGATAGCATGCCTCCTATTTATGATGGTTATATTGATGAAAGTGGGTTTGGAAGAGTGTCAACTTTAGGAAGTAATGATCCCACTATTTTGGAGGGTGTTGAATCTTACAATATTTATGAAAGTGGATTTGGAGAGGTCATGACTTTATTTAGTGATGAATCCATTGTTTTGGAAGAGGTTTCAATTGATTATGATGAGAACAAGTTACTACTTATGATGATTATTGTGATGAAACTTATGCTATAGAAAGTAGTGATGATTATATTTATAAAATTTGTCATGATTATGGTTACCATTTTTCTGAACATTACTCTTTTAATATGGAAACAATTTATAGTATTTGAGTCTCTTATGATACTCCCACTATTCTGAATGAGAAGAATTTTGCTTATGTGGGGAGTAATAAAATTTCTATGCTTGTAGATCATGAAAAGAATGCTTTATGTGATGGTTATATTGTTGAATTCACTCATGATGCTACTGAAAATTATTATGAGGGAGGAATATATGCTCGTAGGAATTGCAATAATATCAAGTTTCCTCTCTATGTGCTTAAAGTTTTGAAGTTGTGCTTGTTTTGCCTTCCTATGCTAGTTCATTATTGTTCCCATAAGTTGTTTTCTCACAAAATCCCTATGCATAGGAAGTGGGTTAGACTTAAATGTGCTAGTCATATTCTTCATGATGCTCTCTTTACGTTTCAATTCTTATCTTTTATGTGAGCATCATTGAAATCATCATGCCTAGCTAGGGGCGTTAAACGTTAGCGCTTGTTGGGAGACAACCCAATATTTACCCTTACTGTTTTTGTGTGTTCACATGATTATGTTACTGTAGTAATCATGTTTTAAAGCTTTTGTTTCAATAAAGTGCCAAGTAAGACCTTTAGGATAGCTTACGGTGATAGTTGTGTTGATCCTGCTGAAAATCAGAAACTTTTGCGCCCAGTAATTTAGTTTTGATAATTCACAGAAACGTGATTTTGATCTGATTCTTTTAGATATGGATTGTTACACAAATTCCTCAGGTTTTCCTAATTTGGTAGGATTTTTCGAGTTCCAAAAGTATACGTTTGATACACATTACTACAGACTATTCTGTTTTTGACAGATTCTGTTTTCATTGTGTTGTTTGCTTATTTTGATGAATCTATGAATAGTATCGGAGGGTACGAACCATAGAGAAGTTGGAATACAGTAGATATTACACCAATATGAATTTAGAATGAGTTCACAACAGTATCTAAGTGGTGATTTATTTTCTTGTACTAACGGAGCTTACGAGTTTTCTGTTAAGTTTTGTGTTGTGAAGTTTTCAAGTTTTGGGTAAAGATCGATGGACTATGGAATAAGGAGTGGCAAGAGACTAAGCTTGGGGATGCCCAAGGCAGCCCAAGGTAATATTCAAAGACAACCAAGAGCCTAAGCTTAGGGATGCCCCGGATGGCATCCCCTCTTTCGTCTTCATCCATCAGTAATTTTACCTGGAGCTATATTTTTATTCACCACATGATATGTGTTTTGCTTGGAGCGTCATTTCATTTCATTTTGTTTTGCTTGATGTTTGAATAAAATACCAAGATCTGAAATTCTTAAATGAGAGAGAGTCTTCACATAGCTACATAATTATTTAACTACTCATTGATCTTCACTTATATCTTTTTGGAGTAGTTTGTCATTTACTCGTGTCTTCACTTATATCCCATGAGTAAATGGTTGAATGAGTTGAATATCATAAATCTAAAATAATATATGTTTCATATGCTTATCCCATGGGGAGTAATGACTTCACATATAAGAAGTAGAGGTGGTAAATTTATTGAAGGTTAGCAAATATTGTATTGGTCACTTGAACAATTCATGAAAGAATATTGAAGGAAGAGAGATTTCACATATAAATATACTATCTTAGACACCTTCTATGATTGTGAGCCCCATTAATTATTTTCAAACCTGAGCAAATTAGTTGAAATTGGACAAGGAAGACAACATAATGAGTTATGCTTGGGTATATTTGTATATAAGTTATATTGTTATAGATCCTCCAACATGTGGTGCTTGCTTTTTAGAATCCTTTGCTAGCCAAAATATCTGTACTAAGAGGGAATACTACTTGTGCATCCAAATCCCATGAACCAAGTTTCTTCCATGAGTGTCCACCATATCTACCTATATGCGGTATTTACCTGCCGTTCCAAGTAAATTTGCATGTGCCAAACTCTAAACCTTCAAATAATAATCTGTTTTGTATGCCCGAATCGCTCATGTAGCGACTAGGGGCTGTTAGTATCTTCCATGCTAGGTGGGTTATTCTCACAATGAGTGGACTCAGCTCATCATTCATGAGAAAAATGGCTGGTAACTGGGATGCCCAGTCCTATGATCAAAAGATCAAAAACAAATCGCAAATAATTTAAACAAAACTCCCCTAGGATTAATGTTAACTGGAGGCACCCGTTGTTTCAGGCAAGCCATGGATTGATGATTGTTGGTGGAAGGGGGAGTAAAAAATTTTACCATTCTGTTTGGGAACCGCCTATAATGTATCTAGTATGGAAGATATTGGGAACTCTTGGTTGTTATGTTGACAATGAAAGCATACCTCTCAAAATTATTTTCATCTCTGTTTTAAAGCTTCGAGCTCTGGCACCTCTGCAAATCCTTGCTTCCCTTTGCGAAGGGCCTATCTTTTACTTTTATGCAAGAGTCAGTAGTATTCCTTCTCATTCCAACCTACTCTTTAGTTGGCAAGCATCATGTGATGGGGAAAGATCTAAGCATATATGGCCATTCAAATATATTTGATCATGAAGTATTATTGTTGATAATTATCTATATGATAAGTAAGTTGGGAGGCGAAACATTAAGCCCCTATCTTTCTCTGTGTTCGATCGATGCTATTTGTTCTAAAAATATGCTTTGAGTGGTAGCAATCATGGAAGACTATATGATAGTTGAATACGTGGGATTTGCTAAATCAAAGCTCTTACAAAGACCCTTCCTGAAAATAAGATGAATTGCAATTGTTTGATGACTGAGAACATAGTTTGCTAGTTTTCAAGAAAGTTTATGGTCTATGCTTTAACATGTGAATAGCTTGTTACTTGATTATGAGAAGTTTTATGAGATGAACTACTGTTATGACATATAATGATGCTAGAAAAGGTGATTGAAATTATCATTGATCAAACTTGTGCACCTGCTAGCATTCACACTTCATAAATTATTTCTTTTATCATTTACCTACTCGAGGATGAGCAGAAATTAAGCTTGGGGATGCTAATACGTCTCCAACGTATCTATAATTTATGAAGCATTCATGCTATTATATTATCTGTTTTGGATGTTTATGGGCTTTATTATACACTTTTATATTATTTTTGGGACTAACCTATTAACCGGAGGCCCAGCCCAAATTGTTGTTTTCTTGCCTATTTTAGTGTTTCGAAGAAAAGGAATATCAAACGGAGTCCAAACGGAACGAAACCTTCGGGAGAGTTATTTTTGGAACGGAAGCAATCCAGGAGACTTGGAGTAGACGTCAGGGAAGCTTCAAGGTGGCCACGAGGCAGGGGGCGCGCCCTACCCCCTAGGCACGGCCCCACCCTCGTGGGCCCCTCGTGGCTCCCCTAACCGACTTCATTCGCCTATATATGTCCATATACCCTAAAAACATCGAGGAACACAATAGATCGTGAGTTCCGCCACCGCAAGCCTTTGTAGCAACCAAAAACCAATCGGGACCCTGTTCCGGCACCCTGCCGAAGGGGGGATCCCTCACCGGTGGCCATCTTCATCATCCCGGCGCTCTCCATGATGATGAGGGAGTAGTTCACCCTCGAGGCTGAGGGTATGTACCAGTAGCTATGTGTTTGATTTCTCTCTCTCTCTCTCTTGCGTTCTTGAGGTGATACGATCTTGATGTATCGCGAGCTTTGCTATTACAGTTGGATCTTATGATGTTTCTCCCCCTCTACTCTCTTGTGATGAATTGAGTTTTCCTTTTGAAGTTGTCTTGTTGGATTGAGTCTTTAAGAATTTGAGAACACTTGACGTATGTCTTGTCATGCTTATCTGTGGTGACAATGGGATATTCATGTGATCTACTTGATGTATGTTTTGGTGATCAACTCGCGGGTTCAACGAACTTATGCATAGGGGTTGGCACACATTTTCATCTTGACTCTCCGGTAGAAACTTTGGGGCATTCTTTGAAGTACTTTGTGTTGGTTGAATAGATGAGTCTAAGATTGTGTGATGCATATCGTATAATCATGCCCACGGATACTTGAGGTGACATTGGAGTATCTAGGTGACATTAGGGTTTTGGTTGATTTGTGTCTTAAGGTGTTATTCTAGTACGAACTCTATGATAGATCGAACGGAAAGAATAGTTTCGTGTTATTTTACTACGGACTCTTGAATAGAACGATCAGAAAGGATAACTTTGAGGTGGTTTCGTACCCTATAATAATCTCTTCGTTTGTTCTCCGCTATTAGTGACTTTGGAGTGACTCTTTGTTGCATGTTGAGGGATAGTTATATGATCCAATTATGTTTATTATTGTTGAGAGAACTTGCACTAGTGAAAGTATGAACCCTAGGCCTTGTTTCCTAGCATTGCAATACCGTTTTCGCTCACTTTTATCATGAGTTACCTTGCCGTTTTTATAATTTCAGATTACAAAAACCTATATCTACCATCCATATTGCACTTGTATCACCATCTCTTCGCCGAACTAGTGCACCTATACAATTCACCATTGTATTGGGTGTGTTGGGGACACAAGAGACTCTTGGTTATTTGGCTGCAGGGTTGTTTGAGAGAGACCATATTCATCCTACGCCTCCCACGGATTGATAAACCTTAGGTCATCCACTTGAGGGAAATTTGCTACTGTCCTACAAACCTATGCACTTGGAGGCCCAAAAACGTCTACAAGAAGAAGGTTGCGTAGTAGACATCACTTCCTAAGCAGGTATGTCAAGGGATTATCACTGCTATGTCCCAATACTGGTGGGGAGACGATGACCAACATAAACATATGCACTGGTTTGTTTGGTGGAAAATGTGTGTTCCAAAAAAACAAGGTGGTATGGGATTCAGGGACTTGCATTGCTTCAATCTGGCCATGTTGTCTAGGGAATGTTGGCGCCTAATTGCAGAACCCGAATCTTTGCGTGCCATGGTGTTGAAAGCCAAGTATTTCGCTGATGGGGATTTATTGAATTGCCAACTGAAAAAAGGTAGTTCCTTTACTTGGCAAAGTTTGTGGTCAGGAATGCAAACCATTAAGAGGGGTTATATTTGGCCCATGGGAGACAGTGAGAAAATTAATATATGGGAGGACCCATGGGTCCCTAGTAGCCCAAACAGAAGTATAGTTACACGAAGGGGAAACATTGTGCTCACGAAATTATCTGAATTGATAGATCATGAAAACAGAGTTTGAGATGAAGAGATCATCAAGAACATATTTTGGCCAATTATTGTTAACCGTATTCTCAAAATTCCATTGGCCATTGGGATGATGGATGACTTCATTTCATGGCATTTTAACATGAACGTCATTTTCTTAGTTAAATCCGCCTACCATGCTGAGTGGGATCATCAGCATGGGCGAAAGTTGCGTCGTACTCAACGGTAAGGGAGTACTACTGGAGCCAAGATATGGAAAATTCTATGGGATTTGCATGTACCAGCTATGCCATGCAAAGGGGTGTTAGCAAATTGTCACATTCAAACGAGCAGCCAATGTCCACTTTGTTCTATTGATTGTGAAAGTATACGACATGCTTTGTTCCGATGTGCATGTGTGAAGGAGATTTGGATGAATCTACGCATTCAAGATGTAATTCAAGATGCCTGTATGCTCGACGAGGAGGGCCAGTCAATTCTTGGAGGCTTGCTCCTCAATACATCAGTGATCGCTCCTTTGCTACCTGAAGTGCCGTGTAACGACTTAATTGCTACTGTTGTGTGGTATATATGGTGGGAACGTCGACAGGTTACCCATGGTAAGCAGATCCAGAAGCCACACGATATAGCTCAAGCCATATCCGCTTTGATGACCAATTATTCGAGGGCTCACAAGAAAACGCCGACAGGAATCATAAGACATGGATGGCGCAAACCTAAGGAAGAATATGTCAAGCTAAACATTGATGCATCTTTTAATGATGAAGTTGGTTCAGGTGGGACGGATGCCATAATCAGAGATGATCGTGGACGGTTTGTAGCAGGGGATGTTGTGGTATACCATTCGTGGACGACGCTGCCACAGCTGAAGCTCAAGCCCTTCTGAATGGACTAATTCTTGCGGGACAAGTGGGATGTAACAGGATCATGGTCGAAACAGACTGCATGGAGGTTGTCGATATAATGGAGCATGGCGGAAACTCCATAGGACCAGCAACGGCGATTTACGAGGAGTGCTCCTTTCTAGTTCACAATTTTGATCATGTAATAATAAATCATTGTCCTAGGGAGGCTAATAGAGTTGCTGATTTGTTAGCTAGACAACTGGTAGATCCACAAAACATTGGCTGGGATGTGGATCCACCAGAGTTTTTAGTACATGTACTAGCGGATGATGTATTGTTATTACATAAAACACTGTCTGGAATGTGGATAATATAATCCGCCATGATGGCATTACATAAAAAAAAGCGCACCATCCGCCGCTTCAGAAGAATGCCACGGGTCCCATGTGGGATGAGGCCATCACCGCTCACCGTTTTTCCATTCTTAAGTATCTCTACAGTGAACACCTTCTACATCTAGCTTGCCTCTCTTCATCCAAGCGTTGACCTTGTCTGTGAAGGGAAACGCCCCATGGCTGCTGGCTGGTGCAGCGACCTGTGAGTATGCTTCAGCTGCTGATGTGTAGATGTTGGAAGCCGGCCACCGGGGTGCTGCGTGTCGGCCGCGCATGCGGTGGAAGCCGCCGGACTGCACCACCCACGCCTACGAGGCATGCCGCCGCTGAAGTCATGTTTTGCCGTTGCTCGTCATTCCATGCCGCCGCCGTCTAGAGGAGCGCCAATGTCCATGGTTGCTGCCTCCTCAAGGTGAGATGCAACAACAGATCCTGCAACATGATTCCTATTACAAATAATTTCTACAACATAACCTTTGTTTCAAAAAAATGTACAAACATTTTCACAACATGATCTCTGTTGCAAAAAATTCTGTAACATAACCTCTGTTGCAAAAAAAATCTGCAACATAACCTATGTTGCAAAAATATCGACAAGCATTTTCGCAACATGATCTTTGTTGCAAAAAAAATCTGCAAAACCTTTGTTGCAATTTTTTTTCGAGATGTTACAAAAAAAATCACAACACAAATTATGTAGCAAATGTTCCTGCAACAAGATCTCTGTTGCAGAGTAGAGAAAAACATCCAGCCGCTAGATGGTGCCAGATCTGACGGCTCGCAAGGCGACAAATCTTTCCAAAAGATCCGCTGGCTGACACGTAGCGGCCCCCGAAAGAAAAATGAAGGTAGATTTTATTAGTATAACCTACTTTTAAAAAAGCATCAAAGAGGGATACAAATGCAATGGACACACACTCCACCTCTACATTCACACAAATAAAAGAATAAAAACAACGACAAAGAGGAGAGATTTGTTTCTTGGTGTGTTGCTGGTGTTTGTCGCTATTCGTGGCGGCGCTGGCGGCCAGGGTGAGACAGATGCTATGGAGTATGGAGGTTGGTCCGATGGTGGTGGATCTATCATTCTTCCCCGACCTCGTCGATGGACGATGGGATGTGACGGATATAGGTCCAAGGTAGCATGGGGCCTCCCTGGTCGACGTGCCATAGTGACATGTGCCTCATTGCTTGCAGCAATCCTGTTCGTCGACTTGGGAAGCCTCGTTGGCAATAGTGCTTCTTTGGATCCGGAAATGGTGGAGGCTCGGCGAGTCTTCTGGCGTGCGCCTTGACGACGCTAGAATTGGGCCGCGGTCGCTGGCTTTGCCAAGTGCAGGAAACCCAAGGAATAGTTTTGTATTTTCTATCTTTTAGGGTTCTGTATGCGAAGTTTTTAGGACAATCTTGTTTTCTTGATTAATCTTTTAGTTCTCACGTGTGTTTGATTATGTAACTTGATTTTCTATTAGTGGAATGAAATAGGTGGTTGCTTTAAAAAAACAACGAGAAAGAGTAAAGTCATACAAGATCAAACCTACATAAGCAAGAAAATGTGAAAGACGAAGCCATCAAAACAACTTGACAAATTACAACAACGACTATATCCACACCAACTATATATTGATACCACAATGACAACGAGAAAGGTCTTAAACAATAACGACTTCAAGAAGGAAATGACGCTCAAGCGCCGTTGTCACCGGATTCAACCAACAAAGGCCAGATTCAAGTTTTTTTTACCCTGAAGAACAAGTCTGGGCATATCGAGCAATGTCGTTAACAAGATAACGACGCAAAACCTTTGTCATTGTCAGGTATAACCAGCTCGGGTCATACCTAGGGTTTGCACCCCGGAGCTCAAGACCTGGTACTTAGGAAGCACACCAAATCAAAATTAGCCGTGTGTTGTCGCCACCACTTTTCGCGATCCGAGCAACTACATGTGCTGGGGTAGAAACCCCGCCATCGCCACTACACATTCATACCTCTGTGTTAACTGTTCGTCCATAGATTGCATCTCACCGTCAAGACAAGCTTATCAGAGTGAGAGTTGCCAAAACCATCAAAGGGCCCTTTCGGCTGCATCCTGCAACCTCGCCAGCATGAGCAGCCAGTAGCAGCCATGTGATCTATGGAGAGGAACCCTCACGAAGACTCTTCAGTGGCCACCACAAAATGCAACTCAACTGGCTGACCGGTGCTGCCATGGCAAGGTCTAAAGGAGAAATACAATCGTCAGATGGTGTTATACACATGGAGGGCACCGCCACTAGGCAATAGAGGCCTTATTCGACACATAGTCATTCCCTGCTATTGCACGTACTAGCACCGACAGTGGAGCACATGTTGCAACCACACCGGTGCTAGCCGCACAGATCTAGACGAGACATGCCTGAGATAATTCCTTTGGTCTCCTGCGACGTCGACATAAGTCTCGAACCAAGATCCAAGGGTAGCTCCAAACACCATCGACTCATGCCCGGCCCAAAGGCATCGGATCCCCATCCATCACTTGGAGCTGCACCTTATGCGCAGTCAGGGAAGACCACCAAGTTGGGCAAGTGAAAGGAGTCGATCTGAGGACAACCGACGATCGATGGCGAGGGGCGGAGTTGTACAGTGTCGGATGAGAGGGAAGATTTAATGTGAGGAAGAGGGGGAGTGGTTGAGACCCCCTATTGGGGAACGTAGTAATTCAAAAAAAATCTTACGATCACGCAAGATATATCTAGGAGATGCATAGAAACAAGACGGGAGAGTGTGCCCACGTACCCTCGTAGACCGAAAGCGGAAGCGTTTAGTAACACGGTTGATGTAGTCGAATGTCTTCACGATCCAACCGACCCAAGTACCGAACGTATGGCACCTCCGTGTTCAGCACACGTTCAGCACGATGACGTCCCTCGTGCTCTGATCTAGTTGAGGATGAGGGAGAGTTTCGTCAGCACGACGGCGTGACAACGGTGATGATGAAGTTACCGGTGCAGGGCTTCGCCTAAGCACTACGATGATATGACTGACGTGTTAAACTATGGAGGGGGCACCGCACACGGCTAAGAGATTGTCTATTTGCTTTGGGGTGCCCCCTGCCCCCGTATATAAAGGGGGGAGGGAGGAGGCGGTCGGCCTAGAGGGGCGCGCCAAAGGGGGAAGTCCTACTAGGACTCCCAGTCCTAGTAGGAGTCCCCTTCCTTTTCGGAGTAGGAGAATGGGAAAGGGAAAGAGAGAGGGAGAATGAAAGGGGGCTGAGGGAGTCCTGGATTAGGGGGTATCCGGACAGCCGGACTATATACTTTGTCCGGACTATTGGAGCGTGAAGATACAAGACTCAAGACTTCGTCCCGTGTCCGGATGCAACTCTCCTTTGCGTGGAAGACAAGCTTGGCGATCCGGATATTATATTTCCTTCTTTGTAAACCGACTCCATGTAAACCCTAGCCCTCTCTGGTGTCTATATAAACCGGAGGGTTTAGTCCTTAGAGGGACGATCACAATCATAATCATCATAGGCTAGCTTCTAGGGTTTAGCCTCTACGATCTCGTGGTAGATCAACTCTTGTACTACTCATATCATCAATATCAATCAAGCAGGAAGTAGGGTTTTACCTCCACCGAAAGGGCCCGAACCTGGGTAAAACATTGTGCCCCTTGCCTCCTGTTACCATCAGCCTTAGACGCACAGATCGGGACCCCCTACCCGAGATCTGCCGGTTTTGACACTGACATTAGTGCTTTTATTGAGAGTTCCTCTGTGTCGCCGCTGCAAGGCTTGATGGCTCCTTCAATCATCAACAACAACATGGTCCAGGGTGAAACTTTTCTCCCCAGACAGATCTTCATGTTCGGTGGCTTCGCACTGCGGGCCAATTCGCTTGGCCGTCTGGAGCAGATCGACAGCTATGCCCCTGGCCATCAGGTCAGGTTCGGAAACTTGAACTACACGGCCGATATCCGCGGAGACTTGATCTTCAACGGATTCGGGCCTGCGCCAGGAGCACCGGACAGTCACAATGAGCACGGCTTAGACCTGCTGTCGGACAATGCTCGAGATATCGCCCCTGCTGGAGCCCCGGACCTAAATCCGGAGCAGACTGCATCGCCCAAGGACGGGTGGATGGACCCCGCCTCGGAGGCCGCACACTCATCGGCGGTAGAGCCGAACACAGGCCTCACCCCAAAGGAAGCCTGTGTCACCGGACCCCCGGACTCATATCCGGCTGTAGGTTCCAGTTCGCGCACTCCCGAGCCCGCCGAATCTGGTTGGGCTCCGGTAATGGAGTTCACCGTTGTGGATATCTTCCAGCACTCGCCCTTCGGCGACATGCTGAACTCGTTAAAGTCTCTCTCTTTGTCAGGAGACTCTTGGCCGAACTATGTCCGGCTCGAGCGGGAAGCAGGCGACGAAGGAATTCGTTGCCCACCCACCACCCACTTCATTGCCACGGTCGATGATTTAACCGACGTGCTTGAGTTCGACTATGAAGACATCGACGGTGTGGACGACGATGCAGGAGAAGAACAGGAACCACCGCCCATGGGGCGGTGGATAGCCACCTCCTCATATGATATATATATATATGGTGGACACTCCAAAAGAAACCAATGGCGATGAGGCAATGGAGGATAACCCCTCAAAGAAGAAAACAAAGCATGGGCATCGTCGGCGCCGCTCCAAGCCCCGCCAGAGCAATACTCGCACAGGTGACAAAAACGGTCCGGATGGTGCCGAAGATGAATACAACCCCGATCAGCCTACCTTTGAGCAGGCCGAACAGGAAGATGGGCAGGACAGCCCAGACGAACAGGCGACGGACGGATATCCGGAGGAGGATAACTACATGCCCCCTCCGAAGACGAGATCAGCCTCGGCGACGACGAGTTCAGCGTGCCTGAGGACCCCGTGGAGCAGGAGCGCTTCAAGCGCCGGCTTACGGCCACTGCGAGAAGCCTGAAAAAGAAGCAGCAGCAGCTTCAAGCTGATCAAGACCTGCTCACAAACAGATGGACTGAAGTCCTGGCAGCTGAGGAATACGGACTCGAGCGCCAGACGGCTGACCGGCCACCTTGTGGCCGGGATAAAATGGCATACCAGCCCGCACCCCCACGCCAATACACTACGGCCCGGGGCAATAGGCAGGACTTGCAAGATATACTGGAAAACAAGGCAGGACAGCCAAGATCGATCTACGGATCGCGCGGGCGCCCCCCAACACGTAATGATGATTGTTACGCCGGATACACCACCAGCAAGTCCAGCTCGGCTGAATATAGCCAACCGGACTCAGTCGAACTGTGTAGCCACATAGCCCGGCATAGAGGCGCCGCTCACCCCCTCTGCTTCACTGACAAAGTGATGGATCATGAATTCCCAGAAGGGTTTAAACCCGTAAACATTGATTCATACAATGGCACAACAAACCTCGCAGTATGGATCGAGGATTTCCTTCTCCACATTCATATGGCCCGCAGCGAGGATCTACACGCCATCGAGTACCTTCCCCTTAAACTCAAAGGACTGGCAAGGCACTGGCTAAACAGCCTGCCGGCAAATTCCATTGGCAATTGGGAAAACCTAAAGGAAGCGTTCCTCGACAACTTCCAAGGCACGTACGTGCGACCACCGGATGCCGATTACTTGAGCCATATTACCCAACAGCCCGGAGAGTCAGCCAGGAAATTCTGGACTCGGTTCCTAACCAAAAAGAACCAAATAGTCGACTGTCCGGACGCCGAAGCCCTGGTGGCCTTCAAGCATAATATCCGTGACGAGTGGCTCGCCTGACACCTCGGCCAGGAAAAACCAAAATCCATGGCGGCCCTCACGACACTCATGACCCGCTTTTGCACGGGCGAGGACAGCTGGCTGGCTCGCAGTAGCACCACACCAGTGAACTCTGGCACTCCAGACATTCGCGACAATAACGGCAAGCCACGACACAACAGACATAAGCGACGGAACAACGACGACAACACTGAAGACACGACAGTCAACGCCAGATTCAGTGGCTCAAAATCCGGTCAGCAGAAAAAGCCATTCAAAAGAAACAATCAAGGACCGTCCAGTCTGGACCGCATACTTGATCGCTTGTGCCAAATTCACGGCACCCCGGACAAGCCAGCAAACCACACTAATAGAGACTGCTGGGTGTTCAAATAGGCCGGTAAAATAAACACCGAAAACAAGGACAAGGGGCTGCACAAGGACGATGACGAGGAGTCCCGGCGTCCGAACACGGGGGGAAAGAAGAAATTTCCTCCCCAGGTGAAAACGGTGAACATGATCTACGCCACCCACATTCCCAAATGGGAACGGAAGCGAGCACTACGAGACTTCTATGTGATAGAGCCAGTCGCCCCAAAATTCAACCCATGGCCAGCCTGTCCGATCACCTTTGATCGTAGGGATCACCCTACCAGCATCCGTCACGGCGGTTCAGCCGCATTGGTCCTAGACCCAATCATCGACGGATTCCACCTTACACGAGTCCTTATGGATGGCGGCAGCAGCCTGAACCTGCTTTATTAGGACACAGTGTGCAAAATGGGCATCGACCCTTCGAGGATCAAGCCCACCAAAACCACCTTCAAAGGTGTAATTCCAGGAGTAGAGGCCCGTTGCACGGGCTCCATAACACTGGAAGTGGTATTCGGATCTCCGGATAACTTCCGAAGCGAGGAGTTAATCTTCGATATCATCCCTTTCCACAGTGGTTATCACACACTGCTTGGACGAACCGCATTCGCCCGATTCAATGCGGTACCACACTATGCATACCTCAAGCTCAAGATGCCAGGACCTCGCGGGGTCATAATAGTCAACGGAAACATGGACCGCTCTCTCCGTACAGAAGAGCATACTGCAGCCCTAGCAGCAGAAGTACAATGCAGCCTTCTCCGGCAAACCACCAATCCGGTGACAACAACCCCGAACACCGTCAAGCGAGTCCGGAGCACCCCGCAACAGGATCGCCAGGCACGCCAAGAGCGCGACTAGCAGTCCGGCCTCCGCTCAAGCCCCATCAAAGCAGCATTCGTGCCGCGCGTACACAATTACGCACTCAAAATACCATGGGCATAGGCAGAGGCGCAACAGTGACTAAGTTAACAGCGTGGTATAACCGCAACATACTTTAATAACCCCCCTTTACCTTTCAGGACACTGCTTTCGGACAGCCTCTTCAAAAGAGCCGGATTGTCGGACTTACACAGGAGAGAAAACCAAGGAGGCAACAGGCTTTGCGCACAAAGGGAATACCCAGGTGGAATCTGTTCACGATCGTTATACCTATTTTATATACCTACATGCAGCCCGCTCTTGGATAGGACATGTTAAATAGTCCTATTTACTTCTGCTCAAACGCATTCATTGTAAACATACGCTTAAACGTATTATTCAATAGGAGATAATATATAGCGTCAGCTTATCATCCCTATTTGCACATTTTTTCAGATAAATGTTTATTTAATATTGCATCCGCACACCTTGGTACGCTCAGTTTGCCAGGGGCTTCTTATGGCGCCCCATAATACGGCGAGACAAGTCTGAACACTTTCAACAGTGCGACACCCCGAACTTATAGCATTGTATGCATCAGCTCCGAATCATGTCTTGGTCAATAGTTGGGTTTTCCCGGTTCCCTTGTTTTGGTACCTTACGTTCCGTTATATCGGCTAAGGTAGCGCAGGGAGAACTACTGCGATTGTGTCCCGGTTCTTCCAGACGAGCACCTCAGTAGAGAAAGTCGAAAACTGACCGACATGATACGGCAAGAGCTGGTCGCTGTTCGAGAGGTCTTAAAATCCTTAAAGATTTTTTCTGCTTTAGGCGAGGAATCGGCCTCGTCCGATTTAGGCGTATATAGCGCCCCAATTCGGCTTTCTGAATTCTAGGGGCTTCGCCAAAATTTAAAATTATAGACTTCTATGGCTAAGTGAAAGTTATAAAGCTGCATAGTTCGATTGCCTTGTTCGCTGCGCCAAACACCTCCTTCATGGACCAAAAATTTGGATAAAAGAGTGTTTTGGGTTTTCCACGAACACCTTGGTACTGGTTACGTGGGGGTGGAAGCCGACGAATGGCCTACTTTCAGAATTTTATAAACAACCGCGTAGAAGGTAATATTTTAAATCAAAACAAAGTGCTATATAGCGCAAATAACTCGTCTTTATATTACAAAAACGACAGAAGTACATTCATTCAAAGATCGTGTTCTTGGTACATTCTTCGGCCACGAGACGAGCGCCCTTCATAACGCCATCATAATATTTTTCGAGACAGCGATGCGCCTTGCCTTCCGGCGGTTCATCCTTCACCATCTTCTCCACATCCAGCTTGCCCCAATGCACCTTCGCATGGGCAAAGGCCCGGCGGGCACCCTCAATGCAAACAGATCGCTTGATCACTTCAAGCTACGGACAGACATTTACCATCCGCTTTATCAGGCCGAAGTAGCTAGCAGGCAGGGGCTCACCAGGCTACATTCGGACTATGAAATCTTTCATAGCCACTTCGGCCGCCCTATGGAGTTCAACCAACTGCTTCAGTTGGTCACTCAGAGGCATTGGGTGTTCGGCTCCAGCATACTGGGACCAGAACAGCTTCTCCGTTGAGCTCCCCTCCTCGGCACGGTAGAACTCTGCGGCATCTGATACGCCGCGTGGCAGATCTGCGAATGCCCCTGGAGAGCTCCAATTCGGGTAAGTAAAAGAAACGCCTCCTCCACATGCTTGCTTTGCATAAAGAATGTCTTACCCACCGCTATCTTCTTGGCTGCCTGGATTTCCTGCTGGGCCTTTTCGGCTTCGGCCTTGGCGTCTTTCATACTCGCAAGGGCCTTCGCAAGCTCAGACTCCTTCGTCTTGAGGTCATGCTCCAAGGACTCGAACTTCTTGCCGAGATCCTGGAGCTCTTGCTGTACCTCGCCCACCCGAGCATTCTGCTTTTCACGCTCAATGCGCTCCAGGGCCGCCCTGTCTTCGGCCTCGGATAACGCTTTCTTCAAAGACGCCACTTCAGTTGTGGCCCCTATTTCAAAGTCACGACGCTTTGTCGTTAGAATCACCAATTTTGTCTATTCTTTATGATATGCGAATGGGGTATCACAAACCTTTGTTCTCTTCGAGCTGCCTCTTCGTGAGGCCGAGCTCTCCCTGTGCCTGCTCCAGGTCCCGTTTGAGTACGGCGACCTCGGCCGTGCGGGTAGCAGCGGCAAGCAGCACTGCCTGCTTATTCACATGCACACCTACTATTAGACTCCTGCGGATTATAATTGACCCTCCGTTTGGCTTTTTGTTCCGAACAACAAACAGAGTATAAGGGGCTACTACCTATCGGGTGATAATTTCACACATTTTTATTACTTACCTCAAAACCTGTTAGGAGGCTGGTGCATGCTTCAGTTAGTCCGCTCTTGGCGGACAGAACCTTCTGAATCACCACACTCATAAGAGTACGGTGCTCTTCATCCATGGAAGCACCACGAAGGGCTTCTAGCGGACTATCTGACGCCTCTGGCGTAACAGAAGTCATTGGCACGGACGGCTCGCCCTCCCTAGCGAGAGGCCGCCTGCCCGAATTCGAAACCATTGGAGGTTCCGGCACAGTATCCGGCTGAGAGCCCGACTTGCTGCGGCTCTCGTCGGCACAATCCGCGGGGATCTTATACCCCGTGTGCCCGGCGTCTGGAATCTCGCCTTGGGGCATCTCCAGAGTCACCTCCCACTGCTCTGGGAGCCTTTGGGACAACACCTCTGTGTCATCCGCAGGCCGAGGAGTAGTGGCCGTCGGGAGCGAGTTCATCACTGAATCACTCAAGGACCCATCCAAAGATGATACCTCGGGATGGACCCTGGCCGGACTGCATATATGTGTTCGGCATTATAACAAACTATGAAGCGAAGTCGCACTAAAGTGTAACAGAGTGCGGATACTTACGATCTCACTAGGGGCTTCCCCCTGGGCAGCCACTCCTCCTCGCTATAGGCAGCCACGATGGAGTAATCCGGAAGGGACGCCTTTCCCTTCTTGGGCGTCCTGGACTCCCCCTCTGGGGCGGCTTTCCTCTTCTTCTCCTCCCCAGTGCGGGAAGGCGGAGCGTCTTCGTATTTTCCCCCGCCTCCGCGGGAGGAATCTGCCTCGTCGTCTTCAGACGACGAGGGTATGACGTGAAGGAAATATGCCCTAGAGGCAATAATAAATTTATTATTTATTTCCTTATTTCATGATAAATGTTTATTATTCATGCTAGAATTGTATTAATCGGAAACATAATACATGTGTGAATACATAGACAGACATAGTGTCACTAGTATGCCTCTACTTGACTAGCTCGTTAATCAAAGATGGTTAAGTTTCCTAACCATAGACATGAGTTGTCATTTGATTAATGGGATCACATCATTAGGAGAATGATGTGACTGACATGACCCATTCCTTTAGCCTAGCACTTGATCGTTTAGTATGTTGCTATTGCTTTCTTCATAACTTATACATGTTCCTGTAACTATGAGATTATGCAACTCCTGTTTACCGGAGGAACACTTTGGGTGCTACCAAACGTCACAACGTAACTGGGTGATTATAAAGGAGTACTACAGGTGTCTCCAAAGGTACATGTTGGGTTGGCGTATTTCGAGATTAGGTTTTGTCACTCCGATTGTCGGAGAAGTATCTCTGGGCCCTCTCGGTAATGCACATCACTTAAGCCTTGCAAGCATTGTAACTAATGAGTTAGTTGCGGGATGATGTATTATGAAACGAGTAAAGAGACTTGCTGGTAACGAGATTGAACTAGGTATTGAGATACCGACGATCGAATCTCGGGCAAGTAACATACCGATGACAAAGGGAACAACGTATGTTGTTATGCGGTTTGACCGATAAAGATCTTCGTAGAATATGTAGGAACCAATATGGGCATCCAGGTCCCGCTATTGGTTATCGACCGAGAATGGTTTTAGGTCATGTCTACATAGTTCTCGAACCCGTAGGGTCCGCACGCTTAACATTTCAATGACAGTTTTATTATGAGTTTATAAGTTTTGATGTACCGAAGTTTGTTCGGAGTCCCGGATGTGATCACGGACATGACGAGGAGTCTCGAAATGGTCGAGACATAAAGATTGATATATTGGACGACTATATTCGGACACCGGAAAGGTTCCGGGAGTTTTCGGAGAAAACCGGAGTACCGGAGGGTTACCGGAACCCCCCCGGGAAGTAATGGGCCTTGATGGGCCCTATTGGAGAAAGAGAGGGGCCGGCCAGGGCAAGTGGCGCGCCCCCTCCCCTTGAGTCCGAATAGGACAAGGAAGGGGGGGGGGGGGCGGCGCCCCCTTGCCTTCCCCCTCTCCTACTCCTTCCTTCCCCCTCCTTCTTGGATTAGGAAAAGGAGGGGGGAAACCTACTTGGAGTAGGTTTCCCCCTCCTAGGGCGCGCCTCCCCTTAGGCCGGCCCCCTCCTCCCTCCCTCCTTTATATACGGGGGCGGGGGGCACCCCATAGACACACAAGTTGATCTACGGATCGTTCCTTAGCCGTGTGCGGTGCCCCCTTCCACCATATTCCACCTCGGTCATATCGTCGCGGAGTTTAGGCGAAGCCCTG
>NC_057813.1:521118398-521250200 GCF_018294505.1 Triticum aestivum
AACCTACTTGGAGTAGGTTTCCCCCTCCTAGGGCGCGCCTCCCCTTAGGCCGGCCCCCTCCTCCCTCCCTCCTTTATATACGGGGGCGGGGGGCACCCCATAGACACACAAGTTGATCTACGGATCGTTCCTTAGCCGTGTGCGGTGCCCCCTTCCACCATATTCCACCTCGGTCATATCATCGCGGAGTTTAGGCGAAGCCCTGCATCGGTAGAACATCATCATCGTCACCATGCCGTCGTGCTGACAGAACTCATCTCCGGAGCCTTTGCTGGATCGGAGGGCCGGAGATTGTCATCGAGCTGAACGTGTGCTGAACTCGGAGGCCCCGTACGTTCGGTGCTTGGATCGGTCGGATCGTGAAGACGTACGACTACATCAACCGCGTTGTGCTAACGCTTCCGCTTATGGTCTACGATGGTACATGGACGAACACTCTCCCCTCTCGTTGCTATATCATCACCATGATCTTGCGTGTGCGTAGGAAATTTTTTGAAATTACTACGTTCCCCAACAGTGGCATCCGAGCCTAGGTTTTATGCGTTGATGTTATATGCACGAGTAGAACACAAGTGAGTTGTGGGCGATACAAGTCATACTGCTTACCAGCATGTCATACTTTGGTTCAGCGGTATTGTTGGATGAAGCGGCCCGGACCGACATTACGCGTACGCTTACGCGAGACTGGTTTTACCGTCGTGCTTTGCACACATGTGACTAGCGGGTGTCTGTTTCTCCAACTTTAGTTGAACCGAGTGTGGCTACGCCCGGTCCTTGCGAAGGTTAAAACAACACCAACTTGACGAACTATTGTTGTGGTTTTGATGCGTAGGTAAGAACGGTTCTTGCTCAGCCCGTAGCAGCCACGTAAAACTTGCAACAACAAAGTAGAGGACGTCTAACTTGTTTTTGCAGGGCATGTTGTGATGTGATATGGTCAAGACGTGATGAGATATAAGTTGTTGTATGAGATGATCATGTTTTGTTGAAGTTATCGGCAACTGGCAGAAGCCCTATGGTTGTCTCTTTGTTGCATAAGATGCAAGTGCCAAATAATTGCTTTACTTTATCGTTATGCGATAGCAATAGTTGCAAGAGCAATAGTTGGCGAGACGACCATATGACGACACATTGATATAGATCAAGATGATGAAGATCATGGTGTCGTGGCGGTGACGATAGAGATCTTGACAGTACTTTGGAGATGGAGATCAAAGGCGCAAGATGATCATGGCCATATCATGTCACATATTTTGATTGCATATGATGTTTATCTGTTATACATCTTATTCTGTTTTGTTTGATGGTAGCATTTTAAGATGATCTCTCACTAATTATCAAGAAGTGTTCTCGCTGAGTATGCACCGTTGCGAAAGTTCTTCGTGCTGAGACACCAGGTGATGATCGGGTGTGATAGGCTCTACGTTCAAATACAACGGGTGCAAAACAGTTGCACACGCGGAATACTCAGGTTAAACTTGACGAGCCTAGCATATACAGATATGGCCTCGGAACACGGAGACCGAAAGGTCGAGCGTGAATCATATAGTAGATATGATCAACATAGTGATGTTCACCATTGAAACTACTCCATCTCATGTGATGATCGGACATGGTTTAGTTGATTTGGATCACGTGATCACTTAGAAGATTAGAGGGATGTCTATCTAAGTGGGAGTTCTTAAGTAATATGATTAGTTGAACTTTAATTTATCATGAACTTAGTCCTGGTAGTATTTTGCAAATTATGTTGTAGATCAATAGCTCGCGTTGTTGCTTTCATATGTTTATTTTGATATGTTCCTAGAGAAAATTGTGTTGAAAAATGTTAGTAGCAATGATGCGGATTGGATCCGTGATCTGAGGTTTATCCTCATTGCTGCGCAGAAGAATTATGTCCTTGATGCACCGCTAGGTGACAAACCTATTGCAGGAGCAGATGCAGACGTTATGAACATTTGGCTAGCTCAATATGATGACTACTTGATAGTTTAGTGCACCATGCTTAACAGCCTAGAATCGGGACTTCAAAGACGTTTTGAACGTCATGGACCATATGAGATGTTCCAGAAATTGAAGTTGATATTTCAAGCAAATACCCGAGTTGAGAGATATGAAGTCTCCAACAAGTTCTATAGCTAAAAGATGGAGGAGAATCGCTCAACTAGTGAGCATGTGCTCAGATTGTCTGGGTACTTCAATCGCTTGAATCAAGTGGGAGTTAATCTTCCAGATAAGATAGTGATTGACAGAGTTCTCTAGTCACCATCACCAAGTTAGTAGAACTTTGTGATGAACTATAGTATGCAAGGGATGACGAAAACGATTCCCGAGCTCTTCATGATGTTGAAATCGACGAAGGTAGAAATCAAGAAAGAGCATCAAGTGTTGATGGTTGACAAGATCACTAGTTTCAAGAAAAGGGCAAAGGGAAAGAAAGGGGAACTTCAAGTAGAATGAAAAGCAAGTTGTCACTTCCACGAAGAAGCCCAAAGTTGGACCAAAGCCTGAAACTGAGTGCTTACACTGCAAAGGAAATGGTCACTGGAAGCGGAAATGCCCTAAATATTTGGTGGATAAGAAGGATGGCAAAGTGAACAAGGGTATATTTGATATACAGGTTATTGATGTGTGACTTACTAGTGTTTATAGTAGCCCCTGAGTATTTGATACTTGTTCAGTTGCTAAGATTAGTAACTCGAAACAGGAGTTACAGAATAAATAGAGACTAGTTGAAGGGGAAGTAACGATGAGTGTTGGTAGTAGTTCCAAGATTGATATGATCATCATCGCACACTCCCTAAACTTTCGGGATAAGTGTTAAACCTAAATAAATGTTATTTAGCATTTGCGTTGAGCATGAATATGATTTGATCATGTTTATTGCAATACGGTTATTCATTTAAAGTCAGAGAATAATTGTTGTTCTGTTTACATGAATAAAACCTTCAATGGTCATACACCCAATGAAAATAGTTTATTGGATCTCGATCGTAGTGATACACATATTCATAATATTGAGGCCAAAAGATGCAAAGTTAATAATGATAGTGCAACTTATTTGTGGCACTGCCGTTTAGGTCATATCGGTGTAAAGCGCATGAAGAAACTCCATACTGATGGGCTTTTGGAATCACTTGATTATGAATCACTTGGTACTTGCGAACCGTGCCTTATGGGCAAGATGACTAAAATGCCGTTCTCCGGTACTATGGAGAGAGCAACAGATTTGTTGGAAATCATACATACAGATGTATGTGGTCCAATGAATATTGAGGCTCGTGGCGGATATCGTTATTTTCTCACCTTCACAGATGATCTAAGCAGATATGGGTATATCTACTTAATGAAACACAAGTCTGAAACATTTGAAAAGTTCAAAGAATTTTAGAGTGAAGTGGAAAATCATCGTAACAAGAAAATAAAGTTTCTACGATCTGATCATGGAGGAGAATATTTGAGTTACGAGTTTGGTCTAAACTTGAAACAATGCGGGATAGTCTCGCAACTCACGCCACCTGGAACACCACAACGAAATGGTGTGTCCGAATGTCGTAATCGTACTTTACTTGATATGGTACGATCTATGATGTCTCTTACTGATTTACCGCTATCGTTTTGGGGTTATGCTTTAGAGACGGCCGCATTCACGTTAAATAGGGCACCATCTAAATCCGTTGAGACGACAACATATGAAGGCAAGATATTCGTTGCTAAAAATGGATCCTTTCTAGAGAAGGAGTTTCTCTCAAAAGAAGTGAGTGGGAGGAAATTAGAACTTGATGAGGTAACTGTACCTCCTCCCGAATTGGAAAATAGTTCATCACTAAAATCAGTTCCAGTGATTTCTACACCAATTAGTGAGGAAGCTAATGATGATGATCATGAAACTTCAGATCAAGTTACTACAGAACCCCGTAGGTCTTCCAGAGTACGGTCCGCACCAAAGTGGTACGGTAATCCTGTTCTGGAAGTCATGTTACTAGACCATGATAAACCTACGAACTATGAGGAAGCGATGATGAGCCCAGATTCCGCAAAATGGCTAGAGGCCATGAAATCTGAGATAGGATCCATGTATGAGAACAAAGTGTGGACTTTGGTGGAGTTGCCCGATGATCGGCAAGCCATATTGTATAAATGGATCTTCAAGAGGAAGACAGATGTTGATAGTAGTGTTACTATCTACAAAGCTTGACTTGTGGCAAAAAGGTTTTCGACAAGTTCAAGGTGTTGACTACAATGAGATTTTCTCAACTGTAGCGATGCTTAAGTCTGTCCGAATCATGTTAGCAATCGCCACATTTTATGAAATTTGGCAAATGGATGTCAAAACTACATTCCTTAATGGATTTATTAAAGAAGAGTTGTATACGATACAACCAGAAGGTTTTTTCAATCCTAAAGGTGCTAACAAAATGTGCAAGCTCCAGCGATCCATCTATGGACTGGTGCAAGCATCTCAGAGTTGGAATGAACGCTTTGATAAGTTGATCAAAGCATATAGTTTTATACAGACTTGCGGTGAAGCCTGTATTTACGAGAAAGTGAGTGGGAGCACTACAACATTTCTGATAAGTATATGTGAATGACATATTGTTGATCGGAAATAATGTAGAATTATTCTGCAAAGCATAAAGGAGTGTTTGAAAGGAGTTTTTTTGAAGAAAGACCTCGGTAAAGCTACTTACATATTGAGCATCAAGATCTATTGAGATAGATCAATACGCTTGATAAGATTTTTCAATGAGTACATACCTTGATAAAGTTTTGAAATAGTTCAAAATAAAACAGTCAAAGAAGAAGTTCTTGCCTGTGATGCAAAGGTGTGAAGTTGAGTAAGACTCAAGAACCGACCATGGCAGAAAATAGAAAGAGAATGAAAAGTCATTCCCTATGCCTCAGTCATAGATTCTATAAAGTATGCTATGCTATGTACCAGACCTATTGTATAATCTGCCCTGGTTTGGCAAGGGAGTACAATAGTGATCTAGGAGTAGATCACTGGACATTGGTCAAAATTATCCTTAGTGAAATAAGGAGATGTTTCTCGATTATGGAGGTGATAAAAGAGCCCGTCGTAAAAAGTTACAACGATGCAAGCTTTTACACCGATCCAGATGACTCTAAAGTCTCAATCTGGATACATATTGAAAGTGGGAGCAATTAGCTAGAGTAGCTCCGTGCAGAGCATTGTAGACATAGAATATATGCAAAAGACATACGGCTCTGAATGTGACATACCCGTTGACTAAGCTTCTCTCACGAGCCAAACATGATCACACCTTAGTACTCTTTGGGTGTTAATCACATAGCGATGTGAACTAGATTATTGACTCTAGTAAACCCTTTGGGTGTTGGTCACATGATGATGTGAACTATGGGTGTTAATCATATACAGATATGAATATTGGTGTTAAATCACATGGCGATGTGAACTAGATTATTGACTCTAGTGCAAGTGGGAGACTGAAGGAAATATGCCCTAGAGGCAATAATAAAGTTATTATTTATTTCCTTATTTCATGATAAATGTTTATTATTCATGCTAGAATTGTATTAATCGGAAACATAATACATGTGTGAATACATAGACAAACATAGTGTCACTAGTATGCCTCTACTTGACTAGCTCGTTAATCAAAGATGGTTAAGTTTCCTAACCATAGACATGAGTTGTCATTTGATTAATGGGATCACATCATTAGGAGAATGATGTGATTGACATGACCCATTCCGTTAGCCTAGCACTTGATCGTTTAGTATGTTGCTATTGCTTTCTTCATAACTTATACATGTTCCTCTAACTATGAGATTATGCAACTCCCATTTACCGGAGGAACACTTTGGGTGCTACCAAACGTCACAATGTAACTGGGTGATTATAAAGGAGTACTACAGGTGTCTCCAAAGGTACATGTTGGGTTGGCGTATTTCGAGATTAGGTTTTGTCACTCCGATTGTCGGAGAAGTATCTCTGGGCCCTCTCGGTAATGCACATCACTTAAGCCTTGCAAGCATTGTAACTAATGAGTTAGTTGCGGGATGATGTATTACGGAACGAGTAAAGAGACTTGTTGGTAATGAGATTGAACTAGGTATTGAGATACCGACGATCGAATCTCGGGCAAGTAACATACCGATGACAAAGGGAACAACGTATGTTGTTATGCGGTTTGACCGATAAAGATCTTCGTAGAATATGTAGGAACCAATATGGGCATCCAGGTCCCGCTATTGGTTATTGACCGAGAATGGTTTTAGGTCATGTCTACATAGTTCTTGAACCCGTAGGGTCCGCACGCTTAATGTTTCGATGACAGTTTTATTATGAGTTTATAAGTTTTGATGTACCGAAGTTTGTTCGGAGTCCCGGATGTGATCACTGACATGACGAGGAGTCTCGAAATGGTCGAGACATAAAGATTGATATATTGGACGACTATATTCGGACACCAGAAAGGTTCCGGGAGTTTTCGGAGAAAACCGGAGTACCGGAGGGTTACCGGAACCCCCCCGGGAAGTAATGGGCCTTGATGGGCCCTATTGGAGAAAGAGAGGGGCCGGCCAGGGCAAGTGGCGCACCCCCTCCCCTTGAGTCCGAATAGGACAAGGAAGGGGGGGGGCGCCCCCCTTGCCTTCCCCCTCTCCTACTCCTTCCTTCCCCCTCCTTCTTGCATTAGGAAAAGGAGGGGGGAAACCTACTTGGAGTAGGTTTCCCCCTCCTAGGGCGCGCCTCCCCTTAGGCCGGCCCCTCCTCCCTCCCTCCTTTATATACGGGGGCGGGGGGCACCCCATAGACACACAAGTTGATCTACAGATCGTTCCTTAGCCGTGTGCGGTGCCCCCTTCCACCATATTCCACCTCGGTCATATCGTCGCGGAGTTTAGGCGAAGCCCTGTGCCGGTAGAACATCATCATCGTCACCACGCCGTCGTGCTGACAGAACTCATCTCCGGAGCCTTTGCTGGATCGGAGGGCCGAAGATTGTCATCGAGCTGAACGTGTGCTGAACTCGGAGGCCCCGTACGTTCGGTGCTTGGATCGGTCGGATCGTGAAGACGTACGACTACATCAACCGTGTTGTGCTAACGCTTCCGCTTACGGTCTACGAGGGTACGTGGACGAACACTCTCCCCTCTCGTTGCTATATCATCACCATGATCTTGCGTGTGCGTAGGAAAATTTTTGAAACCTAGGAGGGGGAAACTACATAGGAGGTTTCCCCCCTCCCTTTCCTAATCCAAGAAGGAGGGGGAAGGAAGGAGTAGGAGAGGGGGAAGGCAAGGGGGGCGTCGGCCCCCCTTCCTTGTCCTATTCGGACTCAAGGGGAGGGGGTTCGCCACTTGCCCTGGCCGGCCCCTCTCTTTCTCCAATAGGGCCCATCAAGGCCCATTACTTCCCGGGGGAGGGAGGGGTTCCGGTAACCCTCCGGTACTCCGGTTTTCTCCGAAAACTCCCGGAACCTTTCCGGTGTCCGAATATACTCGTCCAATATATCAATCTTTATCGGTCAAACCGCATAACAACATACCTTGTTCCCTTTGTCATCGGTATGTTACTTGCCCGAGATTCGATCGTCGGTATCCAATACCTAGTTCAATCTCGTTACCGGCAAGTCTCTTTACTCGTTCTATAATGCGTCATCTCATAACTAACTCATTAATTATAATGCTTGCAAGGCTTAAGTGATGAGTATTACCGAGAGGGCCCGGAGATACCTCTCCGACAATCGGAGTGACAAAACCTAATCTCGAAATACGCCAACTCAACATGTACCTTCGGAGACACCTGTAGTACTCCTTTATAATCACCCAGTTACGTTGTGACATTTGGTAGTACCCAAAGTGTTCCTCCGGTAAACGGGAGTTGCATAATTCTCATAGTTACAGGAACATGTATAAGTCATGAAGAAAGCAATAGCAGAATACTAAACGATCATGTGCTAAGCTAACGAAATGGGTCATGTCAATCACATAATTCTCCTAATGTTGTGATCCCATTAATAAAATGACAACACATGTCTATGGTTAGGAAACATAACCATCTTTGATTAATGAGCTAGTCAAGTAGAGGCATACTAGTGACTATATGTTTGTCTATGTATTCACACATGTATCATGTTTCCGGTTAATACAATTCTAGCATGAATAATAAACATTTATCATGATATGAGGAAATAAATAATAACTTTATTATTGCCTCTAGGGCATATTTCCTTCAGTCTCCCACTTGCACTAGAGTCAATAATCTAGATTACATAGTAATGATTCTAACACCCATGGAGTCTTGGTGCTGATCATGTTTTGCTCGTGAGAGAGGCTTAGTCAACGGGTCTGCAACATTCAGATCCGTATGTATCTTGCAAATCTCTATGTATCCCACTTGGACTTGGTCCCGAATGGAATTGAAGTGTCTCTTGATGTGCTTGGTCCTCTTGTGAAATCTGGATTCCTTTGCCAAGGCAATTGCACCAGTATTGTCACAGAAGATCTTCATTGGTCCCGATGCACTAGGTATGACACCTAGATCGGAAATGAACTCCTTCATCCAGACTCCTTCATTCGCTGCTTCAGAAGCAGCTATGTACTCCGCTTCACATGTAGATCCCGCCACGACGCTTTGTTTAGAACTGCACCAACTTACAGCCCCACCATTTAATATAAACACGTATCCGGTTTGCGATTTAGAATCGTCCGGATCTGTGTCAAAGCTTGCATCGACGTAACCTTTTACGACTAGCTCTTTGTCACCTCCATATACGAGAAACATATCCTTAGTCCTTTTCAGGTATTTTAGGATGTTCTTGACCGCTGTCCAGTGATCCACTCCTGGATTACTTTGGTACCTTCCTGCCAAGCTTATTGCTAAGCATACGTCAGGTCTGGTACACAGCATTGCATACATGATAGAGCCTATGGCTGAAGCATAGGGAACATCTTTCATTTTCTCTCTATCTTCTGCTGTGGTCGGGCATTGAGTTTGACTCAACTTCACACCTTGTAGCACAGGCAAGAATCCTTTCTTTGCCTGATCCATTTTGAACTTCTTCAAAATTTTGTCAAGGTAAGTGCTTTGTGAAAGTCCTATTAAGCGTCTTGATCTATCTCTATAGATCTTGATGCCCAATATATAAGCAGCTTCACCGAGGTCTTTCATTGAAAAACTTTTATTCAAGTATCCCTTTATGCTATCCAGAAATTCTATATCATTTCCAATTAACAATATGTCATCTACATATAAAATTAGAAATGCTACAGAGCTCCCACTCACTTTCTTGTAAATATAGGCTTCTCCAAAAGTCTATATAAAACCATATGCTTTGATCACACTATCAAAGCGTTTATTCCAACTCCGAGATGCTTGCACCAGTCCATAAATGGAACGCTGGAGCTTGCACACTTTGTTAGCACCTTTTGGATCAACAAAACCTTCCGGCTGCATCATATACAACTCTTCTTCTAGAAATCCATTCAAGAATGCTGTCTTGACATCCATTTGCCAAATTTCATAATCATGAAATGCAGCAATGGCTAACATGATTCGGACAGACTTCAGCATCGCTACGGGTGAGAAAGTCTCATCGTAGTCAACCCCTTGAACTTGTCGAAAACCTTTCGCAACAAGTCGAGCTTTATAGATAGTAACATTACCATTAGCGTCAGTCTTTTTCTTAAAAATCCATTTATTTTCAATAGCTTGCCGATCATTGGGCAAGTCAACCAAAGTCCATACTTTGTTTTCATACATGGATCCCATCTCAGATTTCATGGCCTCTAGCCATTTTGCGGAATCTGGGCTCATCATCGCTTCCTCATAGTTCGTAGGTTCATCATGGTCAAGTAACATGACTTCCAGAACAGGATTACCGTACCAAGCTGGTGTGGATCTTACTCTGGTAGACCTACGAGGTTCTGTAAAAACTTGATCTGAAGTTTCATGATCAATATCATTAGCTTCCTCACTGATTGGTGTAGTTGTCACAGGAACCGGTTCTTGTGATGAACTGCTTTCCAATAAGGGAGTAGATACAGTTATCTCATCAAGTTCTACTTTCCTCCCACTCACTTCTTTCGAGAGAAACTCCTTCTCTTGAAAGGATCCGAATTTAGCAACGAAAATCTTGCCCTCAGATCTGTGATAGAAGGTGTACCCAATAGTCTCCTTTGGGTATCCTATGAAGACACATTTCTCCGATTTGGGTTCGAGCTTATCTGGTTGAAGTTTCTTCACATAAGCATCGCAGCCCCAAACTTTAAGAAACGACAACTTTGGTTTCTTGCCAAACCACAGTTCATAAGGCGTCGTCTCAACGGATTTTGGTGGTGCCCTATTTAATGTGAATGCGGCCGTCTCTAAAGCATAACCCCAAAATGATAGCGGTAAATCAGTAAGAGACATCATAGATTGTACCATATCAAGTAAAGTACGATTACGACGTTCGGACACACCATTTCGTTGTGGTGTTCCAGGTGGCATGAGTTGCGAGACTATCCCACATTGTTTCAAGTGTAGACCAAACTCATAACTCAAATATTCTCCTCCACGATCAGATCGTAGAAACTTTATTTTCTTGTTACGATGATTTTCCACTTCACTCTGAAATTCTTTGAACTTTTCAAATGTTTCAGACTTGTGTTTCATTAAGTAGATATACCCATATCTGCTTAGATCATCTGTGAAGGTGAGAAAATAACGATATCCGCCACGAGCCTCAATATTCATTGGACCACATACATCTGTATGTATGATTTCCAACAAATCTGTTGCTCTCTCCATAGTACCGGAGAACGGCGTTTTAGTCATCTTGCCCATAAGGCACGGTTCGCAAGTACCAAGTGATTCATAATCAAGTGATTCCAAAAGCCCATCAGTATGGAGTTTCTTCATGCGCTTTACACCGATATGACCTAAACGGCAGTGCCACAAATAAGTTGCACTATCATTATCAACTCTGCATCTTTTGGTTTCAACACTATGAATATGTGTATCACTACTATCGAGATTCAATAAAAATAGACCACTCTTCAAGGGTGCATGACCATAAAAGATATTACTCATATAAATAGAACAACCATTATTCTCTGATTTAAATGAATAACCGTCTCGCATCAAACAAGATCCAGATATAATGTTCATGCTCAACGCTGGCACCAAATAACAATTATTTAGGTCTAATACTAATCCCGATGGTAGATGTAGAGGTAGCGTGCCGACCGCGATCACATCGACTTTGGAACCATTTCCCACGCGCATCGTCATCTCGTCCTTAGCTAATCTTTGCTTAATCCGTAGTCCCTGTTTCGAGTTGCAAATATTAGCAACAGAACCAGTATCAAATACCCAGGTGCTACTGCGAGCATTAGTAAGGTACACATCAATAACATGTATATCACATATACCTTTGTTCACTTTGCCATCCTTCTTATCCGCCAAATACTTGGGGTACTTCCGCTTCCAGTGTCCAGTCTGCTTGCAGTAGAAGCACTCAGTTTCAGGCTTAGGTCCAGACTTGGGTTTCTTCTCTTGAGCAGCAACTTGCTTGCCGTTCTTTTTGAAGTTCCCCTTCTTCTTCCCTTTGCCCTTCTTCTTGAAACTAGTGGTCTTGTTAACCATCAACACTTGATGCTCCTTCTTGATTTCTACCTCCGCGGCTTTCAGCATCGCGAAGAGCTCGGGAATAGTCTTGTTCATCCCTTGCATATTATAGTTCATCACGAAGCTCTTGTAGCTTGGTGGCAGTGATTGGAGAATTCTGTCAATGACACTATCATCAAGAAGATTAACTTCCAGTTGAATCAAGTGATTATTATACCCAGACATTTTGAGTATGTGTTCACTGACAGAACTATTCTCCTCCATCTTGCAGCTATAGAACTTATTGGAGACTTCATATCTCTCAATCCGGGCATTTGCTTGAAATATTAACTTCAACTCCTGGAACATCTCATATACTCCATGACGTTCAAAACGTCGTTGAAGGCCCGGTTCTAAGCCGTAAAGCATGGCACACTGAACTATAGAGTAGTCATCAGCTTTGCTCTGCTAGACGTTCTTAACGTCGTCAGTTGCATCAGCAGCAGGCCTGGCACCCAGCGGTGCTTCCAGGACATAACTTTTCTGTGCAGCAATGAGGATAATCCTCAGGTTACGGACCCAGTCCGTGTAATTGCTACCATCATCTTTCAACTTTGCTTTCTCAAGGAACGCATTAAAATTCAACGGAACAACAGCACGAGCCATCTATCTACAAACAAACATAGACAAGCAAGATACTATCAGGTACTAAGTTCATGATAAATTTAAGTTCAATTAATCCTATTACTTAAGAACTCCCACTTAGACAGACATCTCTCTGGTCATCTAAGTGATCACGTGATCCAAATCAACCAAACCATGTCCGATACGTGAGATGGAGTAGTTTCAATGGTGAACATCGCTATGTTGATCATATCTACTATATGATTCACGCTCGACCTTTCGGTCTCCGTGTTCCGAGGCCATATCTGTATATGCTAGGCTCGTCAAGTATAACCTGAGTATTCCGCGTGTGCAACTGTTTTGCACCCGTTGTATTTGAACGTAGAGCCTATCACACCCGATCATCACGTGGTGTCTCAGCACGAAGAACTTTCGCAACGGTGCATACTCAGGGAGAACACTTCTTGATAATTAGTGAGAGATCATCTTAAAATGCTACCGTCAATCAAAGCAAGATAAGATGCATAAAGGATAAACATCACATGCAATCAATATAAGTGATATGATATGGCCATCATCATCTTGTGCTTGTGATCTCCATCTTCGAAGCACCGTCATGATCACCATCGTCACCAGCGCGACACCTTGATCTCCATCGTAGCATCATTGTCATTACGCCATCTATTGCTTCTACGACTATCGCTACCGCTTAGTGATAAAGTAAAGCAATTACATGGCATTTGCATTTCATACAATAAAGCGACAACCATATGGCTCCTGCCAGTTGCCGATAACTTCGGTTACAAAACATGATCATCTCATACAATAAAATATAGCATCACGTCTTGACCATATCACATCACAACATGCCCTGCAAAAACAAGTTAGACGTCCTCTACTTTGTTGTTGCAAATTTTACGTGGCTGCTACGGGCTTAGCAAGAACCGTTCTCACCTACACATCAAAACCACAATGATAGTTTGTCAAATAGACTCCGTTTTAACCTTCGCAAGGACCGGGCGTAGCCACACTCGGTTCAACTAAAGTTGGAGAAACTGACACCCGCCAGCCACCTGTGTGCAAAGCATGTCGGTAGAACCAGTCTCGCGTAAGCGTACGCGTAATGTCGGTCCGGGTCACTTCATCCAACAATACCGCTGAACCAAAGTATGACATGCTGGTAGGCAGTATGACTTATATCGTCCACAACTCACTTGTGTTCTACTCGTGCATATAACATCAACGCATAAAACCTAGGCTCGGATGCCACTGTTGGGGAACGTAGTAATTTCAAAAAATTTCCTACGCACACGCAAGATCATGGTGATGATATAGCAACGAGAGGGGAGAGTGTTCGTCCATGTACCCTCGTAGACCGTAAGCGGAAGCGTTAGCACAACGCGGTTGATGTAGTCATACGTCTTCACGATCCGACCGATCCAAGCACCGAACATACGGGGCCTCCGAGTTCAGCACACGTTCAGCTCGATGACAATCTCCGGCCCTCCGATCCAGCAAAGGCTCCGGAGATGAGTTCCGTCAGCACGACGGCGTGGTGACGATGATGATGTTCTACCGGCACAGGGCTTCGCCTAAACTCCGCGACGATATGACCGAGGTGGAATATGGTGGAAGGGGGCACCGCACACGGCTAAGGAACGATCCGTAGATCAACTTGTGTGTCTATGGGGTGCCCCCCGCCCCCGTATATAAAGGAGGGAGGGAGGAGGGGGCCGGCCTAAGGGGAGGCGCGCCCTAGGAGGGGGAAACCTACTCCAAGTAGGTTTCCCCCCTCCTTTTCCTAATCCAAGAAGGAGGGGGAAGGAAGGAGTAGGAGAGGGGGAAGGCAAGGGCCCCCCCCTTCCTTGTCCTATTCGGACTCAAGGGGAGGGGGCGCGCCACTTGCCCTGGCCGGCCCCTCTCTTTCTCCAATAGGGCCCATCAAGGCCCATTACTTCCCGGGGGGGTTCCGGTAACCCTCCGGTACTCCGGTTTTCTCCGAAAACTCCCGGAACCTTTCCGGTGTCCAAATATAGTCATCCAATATATCAATCTTTATGTCTCGACCATTTCGAGACTCCTCGTCATGTCCGTGATCACATTCGAGACTCCGAACAAACTTTGGTACATCAAAACTTATAGACTCATAATAAAACTGTCATCGAAACGTTAAGCGTGCGGACCCTACGGGTTCGAGAACTATGTAGACATGACCTAAAACCATTCTCGGTCAATAACCAATAGCGGGACCTAGATGCCCATATTGGTTCCTACATATTCTACGAAGATCTTTATCGGTCAAACCGCATAACAACATACGTTGTTCCCTTTGTCATCGGTATGTTACTTGCCCGAGATTCGATCGTCGGTATACAATACCTAGTTCAATCTCGTTACCGGCAAGTCTCTTTACTCGTTCTGTAATACGTCATCTCATAACTAACTCATTAGTTATAATGCTTGCAAGGCTTAAGTGATGAGTATTTCCGAGAGGGCCCAGAGATACCTCTCCGACAATCGGAGTGACAAAACCTAATCTCGAAATACGCCAACTCAACATGTACCTTCGGAGACACCTGCAGTACTCCTTTATAATCACCCAGTTACGTTGTGACGTTTGGTAGTACCCAAAGTGTTCCTTCGGTAAACGGGAGTTGCATAATTCTCATAGTTACAATAACATGTATAAGTCATGAAGAAAGCAATAGCAGAATACTAAACGATCATGTGCTACGCTAACGGAATGGGTCATGTCAATCACATCATTCTCCTAATGTTGTGATCCCATTAATCAAATGACAACACATGTCTCTGGTTAGGAAACATAACCATCTTTGATTAATGAGCTAGTCAAGTAGAGGCATACTAGTGACTATATGTTTGTCTATGTATTCACACATGTATCATGTTTCCGGTTAATACAATTCTAGCATGAATAATAAACATTTATCATGATATGAGGAAATAAATAATAACTTTATTATTGCCTCTAGGGCATATTTCCTTCTTGGTCCCCTGGGCCGCCTTCTTAGGCCCCTCGTCCTCTCCGGATGGGGCGGCCCTTTCCTCTTCCTCCTCCCCTTTGGGGGAGGAGTGTGCCTCGTCATCTTCAGACGAGGCGTCCGGTACGACCTTACGCCGGAGACCCTTCCTGGTCCCCGGGGCCTTCTTTTCGGCCTTCTTTTCCGGCGCCTTGTAGGGCGCCGGGACTAGCATCTCCGCCAGGAGAGCATCTGCTGGACCTTCTGGCAGTGGAGTCGAACAGTCAATCTGCTCCGGCGTCTCCACATACTTATGATTAAACACACACGATGACTTAAGATCCTCCCATGAGTACACTGGCAAAGACTACATCCGATGATAGTCAGAAAACTCACCGGACGGAGGAGCTGCGTGGCGTGAAGTCCACGGTCCTCGGATGTAGGAGGAGGTATTTTGGAGGCCGTGAACAGTGCCTTCCATGCGTCCTTGTGTGTCATGCCGTAGAGCTCTCGAAGTGTCCGGTGTTCGGCCGAGACGAACTCCCACAGATTAAATGCCCGCCTTTGGCACGGAAGAATCCGGCGGACAACACTACAAAAAAAGACACAACCGTGACATTTTGGGCTGAACGAAATTTTTTTTTGTCATACATATGACACTTCTATGATGATAATCGTGACAAAAGCCGGTATCATCATAGATGTGGTGGGCTCCTACTTCTATGACAAAAAATCATGACAGAAAATGGGCTTTTCGTCCTGGGCGGGCCGGAGACGCAGCCGCATGACATTCTTTGGGCCGTCCATGACGGAAAAACCGTGGTAGAAGCGAGGGGGAGGAAAATTTCGGGGAGTTGCCGGTTACGGTGGGAGGTCGGGGGCGGAGCGATGCATGTTTCTCTCGTACGTACACGCATGTGTGCGAGGCATTGGCTCTAACTGAAGCTGAGCGAGGCATTGGGCTCTAACTGAACCCGAGCGATTACACTGCAGGCTACGCGTTACTGAACCCGAGTGATCGATCGATGGCTGTTAACTGAACCCGATGGAGCGATTCCTTCGCTACTGCTGCTAACTGAAGCCGATCGATGCTGCCTCTGGGATGAACAGTGAGCGTTGCGGGGGGGGGGGGGGTTGGATGAACAGTGGGCGGTGGCGTTGCCTCTGGATGAACAGGAACCCATGGTGTGGAGGGCTGGATGAACAATAGACGATGGAGGGGTGGTCGTGGAGGGGTGGTTGAACAGGACCCCGTGGTGTGGAGGGCTGGATGAACAGTAGATGGTGGAGGGGTGCCCGTGGAGGGGTGATTGAACAGTAGCCGGTGGAGTAGCACGCGGTGGAGGCTGGATGAACAGGAGCCCGTGGAGGCTGGAGGAGGTCGACGGTAGCCCGTGGAGGCTGGAGGAGGTCGACGGTGGAGATGAACAGTATCCCGTGGAGTCCCGTTTTGCGGTACGCCACACCCCTCCCCCCGTTTCGACCGTAGCGCTCCAACACAAGTCTGTTTCATCCGTTTTGTGGTACACCACACCCCTCCCAATCAACAAGACCCCCATTTCGACCGTAGGAGGTCCGTTTCGTCCGTTTTGTGGTACGCCACACCCCTCCCGATCAACAGGACCCCGTTTCGACCGTAGGAGGTCCGTTTCCTCCGTTTTGCGGTACGCCACACCCCTCCTGATCAACAGGACCCCCGTTTCGACCGTAGGAGGTCCGTTTCCTCCGTTTTGCGGTATACGCGACTAGGCGTTTGAGACCCCGCTCGTATGTACACATACGTGACCGTATTTTCTTTCTTGCACCCTGGCCGCTGTATGTACGTGTACATGCTACCTGCACGCCTCTACCACGACACGTGCACGCCTCTACTACGACACGTGCGCGCCTCTACATCGACCAATATGTATGTACACGTTCGCGACCAGGATGACAACGCTACGTACGCTTCGACCAGGTGGGTCCCGACTATCAGGCACTTCCTTGCATGCGAAGATGTAGCTGGTGGGTCCCAGCAGTCAGGGGGCAAATTGTTTTTTTTTGCCCGGACGCACTTCCTTGCATGCGAAGGTGTAGCTGCTGGGTCCTAGCAGTCAGGGGGGCGAATCATTTTTTTTGCCCGGACGCACTTCCTTGCGTGCGAAGGTGTAGCTGCTGGGTCCCAGCAGTCAGGGGGGTGAATCGTTTTTTTACCCAGACACACTTCCTTGTGTGCGAAGGTGTAGCTGGTGGGTCCCAGCAGTCGGGGGTGAATCGTTTTTTTCTGGACGCACTTCCTTGCGTGCAAAGATGTAGCTGGTGGGTCCTAGCAGTCAGGGGGGCGACTCGTTTTTTTTCCCGGACGCACTTCCTTGCATGCGAAGATGTAGCTCGTGGGTCCCAGTAGTCAGGGGGCGAATCATTTTTTTCGCAAAATACGATGGCCCGTCTGGTGGGTCCCCGCTATCAGGTGGAGGAATAGTTATTTTGCACGTAATAAGGAGGCACTTCCTTGCGGCTGCCATGGACCCAGCTGTCAGCTTCTCCACGTATAGTCCACGTCTGATGGAAGTTGTTCCTTGACCACATTGACCACGCAGCGCTCAGAGCACCACGGCGGTGGACGACGGCGAGGCCTAGGAAGGGGACGACGCGGAGCCGGGGAAGATGCGGCAGTGGATGCACACGCGGAGAGGAGTACGAAGGTTCACTGGTTCGGCTGCGCTGCCGTCGCTGCAGAATAACAGGGGGTGTGGGTCAGTGGGTGAGTGGAGGGATGGCCTGGCTAGCGATGGGAGTAGTAGGGGGCGGTGAGGCCTCCGCGGCAGCACAGCCGTCCATGGGAGGCAGGAGCAGGCGACACGACCGGCGCTGCTTTGGGCGGCTGGAGCAAGAAGACCAGAGGTTGAAGAAGCACGACGGCCGTTGGATGGACATCGTACAGTCACTGCAGCTAGAATCATTTATATTGACTAAGTTGACAAAGCCCTTGGTACGTCAACTTAGTAGGCCCACAGGTCAGCTTCCGAAATGGTGTGCCCCAGATGTCAGGGGGATGAATCATTTTTTTGGCGGGTGAAGCTAGAATATCCGAGATTGAAGAAGAAGCACGTCATCCGTTGGATGGACATCCAACAGCCACTGCTACTAGAACCATGTGTTGACTATAAGTTGACAAAGCCTTGCATATCCGTCAACTTTATTTTTTTAGGGGACGCGTCAACTTAGTAAGGCCATAAGTGTGTGGCAGAGAACTTATAGCCCATTTGAGATTTGTAAGAATGTGTAGCCCAGTTTTGAATTCTAATGGAATTTACTACAACCCATTTACAGTTTGTTAAAAGTACAACCCATTTCAACCAACCGTTCAAAACAAAATTCAATAAAATTTCCCACATTTTGATGGGATCCGAATATTTTTATCCCGAAATTTTAGTCAGATTAAATACAATTTCAATATAAATTTATATTGCGTAAAAATCCAACGAAACATTCCGCTCGCAACAATTAATGAAATTAAAAATTTCAATATTCCAAAAATAATATTTTATAAAGTAATCACTGTTTGGTGCATTTTTTATAGCTACTACCCAATTTTTATAATTACATCCCATTTATTATTTCTTAAAGCTCATTTTCTTGTTAAGCCTAATGCATCCCTCCTAGGAAAGATTTGCAGCCCAGTGGGGTGGAGAATAACAACTTGACCTTGCCTGGGTATTCTTAAAAAAAGTATAGCTGGGCTAGCCATTTTCAGCTTGAAAAAAAATTAATATCTGGGTTGGATATCTGGCCTGGGCTAGACGGGCCACAGCCCGCCCAGTTAATACCTGCATCGATGTTTTCGTTGTTGTTCAGAGGAGAAAAATTAATATCTCGGGTAAACATCGAAAAACTCTGCAGTGCTCACACCTCAAAAACACAAATATTGCTCGAGCTGCTTGGTACCAGCTGTCGGCCGCTTCTTGTGCAATTCTCTCGTTTATTGACTACTCCCTCCTTTCCGGTTTATAATTCTCAATTCAAAAATCTCACCAATCAAGGTAGATGGCGAGTGGTGGAATACTTTTTCTAGTTTTGCAAAAGCACCTAATTAATGCTCTTGTTATCATCAAAAAATTATGTTTATCAATGCATTAATTGCAATGCATGCATGCATAAAGTACATGCATTGGTCAATTTTCTCCTAATACTTGCATGCAATGATTTAATGCACCTTGGAATCTGAACATGTGATGGAAAACAACCAAATTGAGCTTTATAAAATGGAAAAACTAAAATTTTGAGATAAGCCCTATAAACCGGAAAGGAGGGAGTACATAGGTAGACAGTGGTGTTGGACCGTGATGTCAGGAAACCAGGAGGAAGCAAAATAAATTATAGTTATATATATATATATATATATATATATATATATATATATATATATATAATAAGGAGGCACTTGCGTACGTGAGGCTATGGACCTGGTGGGTCCCCATGGTCATCCTATCCAAGTAAAGTGATCCTCGCCCCCGCGCGCTTTCTGCCCGAAACAGTCAGTGCCGGCCGCCCCGCTTCCCGGTGCAGGCGATTGCTCCGCCTTCAAACGACACAAGTGACGTCCGTCCGTCCATCTGCCACACACATTAATGATACGCGGTTGCCGAGGCGGCTACTCCGGCGTCACACGTCCGTCCCTCCGCCCGCCCACCATTGCTATATAAACTGCTGCACCGGCCATAGCCGCAGTCATCGGCCTTTCTCCTGTCCACACCACTACTGCCCACCATGGCTTCCTCGCGCTCCAGCACTCTTCGGGACGGGCGGACGACGGATCACAAGGAGATAGCAGCCACTGCTGCCAACCGGCTGGCCGGCAGGCAGCCAGAGGACGACGACGTCCCAATGGAGAACATGGTAGTCGACGATCCGGCGCCAACCCCCTCCTCTGCGCCATCCTCGTTGGTGCATTGCACCATGACCATCGGCGAGGCCCGTGCCCAATATACGGACAGGGTGAGGCAGATGCGTGAGGAGCAGTTCCGGGAGGCGCAGGCCGACGCCGCCTACAACCACCATCTCCTCCAGGAGCACCTGCAGGCGGAGGAGCAGATCGCCGCGGAGCGGGCGGAGCAGGAGGCGCTGCTCGACTCGTACCGCTCCGCCCACAAGGGCCGCCTCGAGCGCTGGCGGTACCGCATGCGGGTGGCAGAGGCTGCGACCGCCTACAAAGAGGCTAGCAAAGAGGGCGATGAAGCGGGCGAGGCACTGTTTGGCGAGACCGAGGACGAGGCAGAGGACAATGCCGGCTCCGACGAGTCCCCGCTCCGCTGGCATCGACGACGCCCTGCTCCGCCGATGCCCCGTGGCACCAACAACGAGGCAGAGGACACCGCCGGCTCCGCCGAGGCCCTGCGGCGCCAACAACAAGGCAGAGGACACCGTCGGCTCCGCCGAGGCCCCGCCCCGCCAACAAGGAGGCAGAGAACATCGCCGGCTCAGCCGAGGCCCCACCATGCCGGCAACGTGGGGGAGGATTTCCACCGCTCCGCTGAGGCGCCGCCCGCCGACAACGAGACAGAGGCATCGCCGGCTCCGCCAAGGCCCCGCCCCGCTGCCAATGAGGCCGCGCCACATAGAAAATGAGGAAGAGTAGAACACGGTAGGTCGCCGCCGCTCGGGTCCAAGTAAGGCCACCGCTGCTACCCTCCGGTTGAAGCCAAGCTAGGCGGGTTGACTATTGACGACTGGTTAGCTTCTTGGCGACGACATGGAGTCGGAGAGCTGCGCTAGAGAAGAACGCTGCTTCTACTTAACTGCTGGTGCAGTTGGTTGACTGACACGTGGGCCCAACATGCCACATGTTAGTTACGCAACTGCACCTGCAGTTAAGTCACTGAAGCTTCTGTTCGGCTCAGCGGCACACAAGTGGGTAGCTTTGGTTAATTAATTATACCTCCAGTGCACCCCTTTTTAGTTTTTTTTTCGAAAAGGAGGATGACCCCCGACCTCTGCATCTGGGAGATGCATGCGGCCACAAACACCCCTTTTTAGTTGAAGAATGTATGAAATGTAATGAAATCCGGCATGTTTATATGAAATCCGACCGTGTATGAATGAATTTATTTTGATTAGTTCGAATTCCTGTATCACTGGCATTGGATGAACATGCAAAACAATACGTACTAGCATTATTCCCAGGGTGATCACCATGTTTGCAGCAGTTTCACATGTACTCCCTCCGGTCCTTTCTAGTCTGCATACAAGTTTTGTCTGCAGTCAAAGTATCTCTACTTTGACCAATCTTATACAAAAAAGTATGCACTTTCACAATGTGCAAAGTAAAAGGAACAGAAGGAGTACAAAGAGTTTGAGCAGCTTTTTAGCGTTTCTGTACATTGCAATCAAACACACAGGCGTGGCAATTCATAGAGAACATTCAAAGCAATCAATGATTATGCATCTCAGCGACTCACATGTCAGAGGCATTATTTACTTCACAACTAAAGAATAAAGAAAAAATTGATCGCCGCTGCTGATAGCAAAGGGCGTCCCATTTGAAAATATCAAACGCATATCTTGCTAAAATCAATGAGCAAAATTTGACAAGGTTGTCCCATTCCAAAATATCAAATGCCTACGATTGTGGAATGGGTAGGGTTTGCCATCAGTTTGGACATTGACATGGCAACTCGTGCTAAATAAACAACCTGTTCTTTTTGTGCAGTTCCACCAAAATCAACCAAATTCGCGCGTAGCTTGTATGATTTCGCCGTTATATGTTGCAACGCCTTGAACTTATGGGCACCTCCTTTCTTGTGGTGGAAATGAATGATTCGATGTATTCATGAACATTTTGTGCAGTTCCCGTTGAAATCAAGCTGAGCACCCCTGTTTGCACAAATACAAAAAAGTGATTAGTATAAAGCAAACTATACTATGAATTGACAGTTTCAAGAGGCACATACATGGTCCATGTAGAGCACACTTTTAGAAAAATGGAACTCACCAAAAAGAATCCTAGAACAACATTGTACTCGCGCATCACAGCAAAAAAATGGAGATTTGTCAGTCCTTCTGAGCTGAAGTTAGTTTGGTCTTGTGGGGAGTAATGCAACCATCCTTCAACTGCTCCTTCTGATGAGAAGATAGACAGTGCTTCTTCATCCTGACATAATCGGAACTAGTCACTTCACGTACTCCATATTCTTCTTCGAAGGAAGATGATCCTGTTTAGTTCATATTGAAGCGGTAGTATATACATTTGGAATGCACTAAAACGTTCATTTGAGTAGTAGGTTGCATGCATTATACACGTAGCGAAATATTTTAATTGAACATAACATGAATTCAAAGTTTTGAATGACATTTGTAGTGCGCATTGATTTGGTACAGTACACGTTAGGCTTGTCCGGAAATTTCAACCCGCGCCTTGTTAGCCCGAAATATTTAAGATATATCTTTGTCTTGTTGTGCTCCTACAACTCCCTCCATCTCAACCCGCCCCTTGCTATTCCAAAATTACAACGCGCGTGAAAACTCCCACCTCCTGTGAAATCCCGACACGCGAAATGCCCGTGGTACCCCTGAACCGAAAGAACCGCCTCAAATCGGTGGGGGGGGGGTACTTTCGTAACTTACCCCACATTTCGGACAAGCACGTCTCTAAGCCATGGTTCCCCACTGCCATCCCATCCGCCCACCCATTTGTACAACGAGGCCGCGAAAACCCGCGACGAAACCCCACACCCTGCTCCGTCCGCCACTCAGCCGGAGCTTCTTCCCCGACGATGTCATCCACAACAACACCTCGACATCCCTCATCCACCGTACCGGATGAGGATCAGTCGTCGATCTCATGATCCCGCCGGTTCAGCCACCCCGTCCTCCACCTCCAAGGAGCTACCCCGATGTTCCCCTCGTCTTTCGCGCCACCTCCATTCCCACACCACCGTCTTCACCTGCACCACCAAAAGAGCATCATCATCACCGTTTCCTCAGATGAAGCTGCAGCCTAATCGGCGCCACCAAAGAGGTTGTACACTAATCGCCGCATTTTCTTCTTGATTCGATCTCACGGTGCTGCCGGCGCTTGGTCCCGAGCCGACACGGTGCGGCTCCATCCACGGCGGCGTCGCCGGCCACTTTCTCCACGGCGTCGCTCCCTCAGCGGCGACATCCACATCAGTAGGAGCTGCTGCTGCTTTAGCTCTCACTCGCGTTGCTGCTCTGCTCTTGCTCTCGGTCCCCTGCCTGGTCTGCTCTTGCTATTGCTCTTGCTCGCGCTGCTGCTCTCGCTCTTGCTCTTGCTTGCGATGCTGCTTCGATTTGGCTACACTTCAGTCGACTGAATCGACTTTTGGGTCAGTCGATTTCCAAGGGGTGGGCTCGCCGGGGTGAAGGAAGAACCAGCCGCAACGGGGAGGGGGCCTCTCCGGAGAGGTACCCCACTATCTATCTTAGGGTTCAAGATGGGGGCAGTGGTCGCCGGTGGTGGTGGGGCGTTGGCGGGACGGTGGCGTGGGGATCGCCGGAGAAGAAGCTCGGCATGGGGGGCCTAGAGGGATGGCTGGGGCGGCGGCAGACCGGCGGCGGGGAGTGTTTTCGGGGCGGGCGGGGCGGCGGGGGGCTGCAGTTTGGCCGGTGGTGGCTGGCGGCTCAGGGGGGGTGGAGGTTGAAGATGAACCGCAGGCCCTTGATTTCGTATCCAATGGCTGCAAAATAGACTGACCAGAGATGAAAAAGTCAGTCGACCGACGTGTAGCCTCACCTTGCTAGTGCGTTCAGTTTCGACAGCAAAATTCAGTTTCGACAGCAAAATTCATTTTTGACAGTTAGGTTCAGTTTCGACAGTTAAGTTTAGAGATGAGCGTATGATGTATTTTACATCTAGCACTTTGTGGTTATGTATTTTACGTCATGTATTGGAGATGCTATTAGAATTCCACTCAGGTTAACGTTGTTCGTTGTCTCTCTTGTCCCGCTTCAGCCTCGGTGTTGTACAACTCACCGGAGCTGCTCCAACGACGAAACCCTCCATCACAGCGGAGCAGTACCTCGGGCTCCATCTCCAGATGCCTAAGATCTTCTTCCCCTCCTTCGACAGCAAAGTCAGCCGGAGCATCCTCACCGGCCAACCCAATCACGCTGAGATCGACATGGCTTCGCCAAAGAGGTTGTACACTTGTTGCATCTCTTTTTTTACTCTACATGTTATATATATTGTCCACTGAGCACACGGATTTGTTCCTTTAGTGTCTCTTTGAAATAAAAAATGTAGGAATTTTAATTTTCGCTTGTCCTTCTTTTCAAATTCCTATTCATGAAGCACAAGACTAAGAGATAGTAGCATAATAGCATTATAACCGTACATTTTCTTGTGGTTTGACTTAATCTCACCATGCTTCTTTGCATCCTGTGATCTTCCAATTGTTGTGAATCAAACACCCAGATTGGCAGAAATCCTGTGTTTTTAAATTCTGTGTCACGTGCATTCCTATCCTATTCCTGTCTATTTCCTATCCCTGCATTGTTGGAATCCTCCAATTCAAACGATCCCTTACAGAATTACTTCTCTTACAGATAGTTGTCAAAGAAAACCTTGCGTGGTTTGTCCCGGTCCTGCTGCGCCGTCGTCCACCCCAGCTCAGCTAATCCAACGACAGAAGGGTCCAGCAGAGCAGGGATCCGGCCTCCAGACTGTCTTTCGCCGCCTTAGATCTTCTTCCCCGCTGCTGGCAGCCATGAAAACTGCATTACCATCATCAGCCGAGTAGATGACCTCGAGGACTACACGGGTCCACAAGAGAGGTCGCACTCTTTCGTGTCTGCTTACGTTATGCATCGCTTAATATTACATGCTACTTTATCGTCCTGTTCACCGATTAGACTCTGAGTCAGCTCCAAACTAATGGTCAAACTTGAGTTTTTAAATGGTTGTGGGGTACATATCGGGGCCGCTATCAATAGTATCTATCTACTATCTGGTTAATCTCCAGTGTCTACTATGAGTTTCATGTTGGGTGGGAAACAAACAGTAAAGAAGCCATATCTATATTTATTAACTGAAGCCATTATCTGCCTGCTATTATTGGTTTTGGGTCTATCCACAGGTTGCTACCATCACTCTGGATTTCTGCATGCACTCCTTACATAATCTCACTATGTTTTATTCCTATGCATGACAGTTATTGTAAACAATGGAACTGAACATGTAGAGCAAAAGAGACGAGCCTTGCATGGCAATATAATTTCATGCAGACGTCGCTCCATGGTAGGCGCAAAGGCAGCCCCCCCTCCACGCATTTCGGATTGTAATCGATAGGAAGATATCTGTTCTGAGGGGATTCAGAAGGAGAAGATAACTCCTATTTACCCCCTGAGGTCTTCGCTCTAACTTGGCATGCTAATGTTGGTTATATCATGCATATGGTGTCTTGCATTGCTTACTTTATACATCAAATATGTCATCTGCTTAGTTTAGACATCCTTTGTGCGAATGCCATCTGTTTAGTTTATTCATCGTTTATGTGAATTATGCAACGCCACCTTGTTTAGCCAGGCATCATATATGTGAATTTTGCAATGCCATCCTGCTTAGCCAGTCATCTTATATGTAAATTATATCAGGCCATCTTTTTTTCATTACATATAACATTCGTCAACAATGTTAGTACATTCAACTGCTCTTCGTGTGCATCAACCATTTGACACGGTGATGGCAAATTCTGGAGTGAAAACAAGGTCTTCTGAGCAGACTATGCTATCTGACGAAGCGCATATCTTGCTGGTTACAGATAGCTCCTCAGAGGAGGATTCAGAGACAGATGAACAGTCCTATTCCCCCCCCCGAGGTGTATGCTCTAACTTGGCAGGGTTATGTTGCTCATATTGTGCGTATGGTGTCTCGCATTGCTATGCCATTTGATTAGTTTAGACATGCTTTATGTGAATGCCACCTGTTCAGTGTCTAATTATCATATATGTGAATTATGCATTGCCATCTTGTTGCAAGACATTATATATGTGAATTATACAATGCTATCTTGTTGCAAAGGCATTATATATGTGGATTATGCAATGCCATGCTGTTTAGCCAATCATCATGTATGTGAATTATATCATGCTATCATTTTTTTGTATTACGTGTTCCATTTGTCGACAACGTTTGTATATTCAACTACTCTTCCTGTGCATCAACCATTTGAAGCGGTGATGGAAGTATCTGGAGTGAAAACAAGGTATTCAGAGCAGACAATGCTACCTGCTGAAGCAGACATCTTGTTGGCTACAGAGAGCTCCTCAGAGGAGGATTCAGAGACTGATGACCAGTCCTATTTCCCCCCTGAGGTCTATGCTCAAACTTGGCAGGGTTATATTACCCATGTCATGCATGTTGTCTTGCATTGCTTAGTTTTTACATCATATATAGATTGCCATCTGCTTACTTGCTTACTATATAAACCATATATTTGAATTATATCATGCCATCATGTTTACATAGTACATACACATCATCTATCTGAATTATGGCATGTCAACCCATTTAATAAAGACATCATATAGTTGTATTATCTCATCCTGTTTAGTGTTTACAGTCATCATATTAGAATTATGGCATTCTATCCATGAATGTATGTGAATTATGGCATGCCAACCTATTTAATAAACACATTATATAGTTATGTCATGTCATCCTGTTTACATAGTCTCATATTTTGAACTATGTCTTTCCATCTTTTTAGTTAGCCATCATAATGTGAAATTGTGTCATGCTATCCTGTTTAGTTAGCCATCATATATGTGAAATTGTGTCATGCTATCCTGTTTGATTAGACAACATAAATATGAATTATTTCATGCCCTCTTTTATTCCCCACTATCCATGGCACCTGTCTATCATACAATGTCTATACTTTCAATTACTTTTCTTGTTTATCAGCCATTTGAATTGGAGAGCGTGATGGCAGTATCTAAGGGAGTAACAACACGGTCTTCAGAAAAGATAGTGCTACCAGTTGATGCAGATAGAACCACGGTTGTACTTACCCAAGGACCAGATCCACCACACATAACCCAGACTCTCGCAGATTGTACCCCTACCCAGTTGGACAGAGAACCAGCTACACCCCTTTTAACCCCAACCCCGGCAGATAGTAACCCAGTTCCAGTTGACACAACACCGTCTCCACCATAGAGCACCCAAACACGAGCGGTTAGTAAGGGAACTGCAGTGCCCAAAGCACGAGGACCACCACTCCGAATCCCAACTCAACGCTTAAAGGAGAAGAAGATTTGTTCTCAGGTCAGGTTCTGTAGCTATGGTTCATACTCCTTTGCTCTTGCATTACTGTATTTACTCATACCAACTATTTTCAAATTTGAAGGATGGAATTGAAACTCCAATGGCGCAACAGGTATGTTTTAAACCTGTTTCTTTAACTGGTTTGCTATTGTAACCTGCTCTATGTTGATTTCAGTTTCAATTGAATAAACAGTTATGTTCTCATGTCATGCACATTACAAGTGTTGTTATTGCTCTATAGTTACCCACACTTATATTCTGTCTATTCTGCTTTGTCTTGAACAAATATTATTTGAACTGTGTCTCTATCTTGATTTGGCAACAAAAACTAGAATGATATAGACCATAAAGTGACCATGGCACATAGATATATGTTTGTTTCATGCTGTTATCCTATCCACTTTACTACTGAACTCATTTACCAAAATGAGTTTCATATACAACATAGTAAACATGTGATGTGTCTGCTTGTTTCTCTTTTAGAATGCAGACAAAATATTGGAGAACAGTACCGCGTTATCCAATGGTAAGGGAAGTAATGCAGATAAGGTTCAAGATAGTGAGACATCCCTGTTGGTCTCCAAGAAAGCTGATAAAAACTATCTTGACGACAGTGAGGGAACCCAAAAGTCCTGTATTGATGTAGTGTTCGAGTTATTGGCCACTACTGCTGGCACAAGCTCTTCGAACCCGCTGCCTGAATCAGTTCGTCTTCTTGAGTCTCAACTTCAAGTTGAAAGGCATCGATCAGATGTGCTGCGACAGGAAGCTGAAGGACTGAGGAAGTCCCTGCAGAATTCAGATGCATATTTTCTGGTGCAACAGCAAGCGCTGGAGGATTTAAGCGCCAAATAAGAGAAAGTTAATAAGCTTGCTAAGCATCTTGCCAGCATTATGGGTACCCAGAATATTGTTTCTTGAGATCTTCTGAAGTGGTTTCAGTTCTGGATTTGTTTTGCTGTGGCGTTTATTTGCGATGGTCGCCAACTTTGACAACCAGTGTATATGATATGCTGCTTTGTTCCCTATATTTGCACTGGTGGCGAACTTTGATGCCCATTGGATGTAATATGTGTAACAGCCGTGATAGCGTAGCATAAGTTGCTTGCTTATTTGTTTCCTTGTTGTCTTGTTTATTTGTTTGCTTGTAGTCAGTGCAGTTCTTTTTAAAACTAGGCCACAATAACCATGGGCTAATATTTACTTTAGTGACACTGGGCCTCCTACGGCCGTAGAAACAGTGGGCCTTCTATGGGCCATAGAAACAGTAGGCCTTCTACGGGCCGTAGAAACAATGGGCCTTCTACGGGTCGTAGAAACAATGGACCTTCTACGGGCCGTAGAAACAATGGGCCTTCTACGGGCCGTATCATCAATGGGCCTTATACGGGCCGTATGACCATAACGGGCCATTGTTAATAGGCCGTATTTGATGACGCTATGAAAACGGCCCAACGTATTAACGGACCACAAACGGGCCGATGTAACCACGGGCTGAATTTGGCCCACAAGCAGAAAATGACAGTAACGGGCCGTAAGTAAACGAATGCTGGAAATGAGACAAAGAATAAATGGGCTCTGAGAAGGCCGAAAGATAACATTTGCTGGAAATGGCCCAACTGAATAACGGGCCCTTAATGGGTATAAAGTGATATACTGTTCATTACGGGCCAGTTTCACCACGGGCCGTTAGTGGCTGTAAAGTGATACACTGTTCATTGCGGGCCAGTTTCACCACGGTCCGTTAATAGGCCAAGAGTTACATAGGGCCTCATATAGGCCGAAAGACGTCATGGGCCATACATGGGCCAGAAGTGAAAACGGGTTGGAATCATATTGGATGGCCCAAATGACGCTACTAGGCCTAATTCGGATAGGGCATAACGGGACTTGGGTTAGCGGGCTGTAAATGGGCTATATGCGAATAGGTCGTTAACAGGCTTTCCATGGGCCGGCCCGCCACCTTTTGACCAAGTCAAACGGGCCGACCTTTTCACAGGAATGGGCCTCTGTTGGGCCGTGCGACGTGTCGATGTATCTTAGGCGCCTTTTGTCCAATGAGTGGATGACATCTGTCCCAACGATGAGCCGACACGTGTTTCCTCCAGGCAATGATGATTTTACACGTGGAAAATCCCCATTGGTCGGGGCTGTTAATGGGTTATCGGATCCAAAACCCGACCCGATAGCTTAACGGCATTCCGTTACGGTGGATGCCACGTGTCGGTCACCCTTGACGAAAGCACTTCTGTGACACGCGATTTATCGTCATGGAAGTGGACACTTCCGTGATGATAATTTTGGTAATGTCATCGAACACTTCTACAACAGCACAGGTATGACTATCTTGATACTGTCATAAATTTGTCATGGATGTACATGCATGACAAAAAACGCGATCTACAATGACAAACACGTATCATCACGGAAGTGTATTTTTTTGTAGTGCAAGCATGACTTGGACCATGTTGACAAGCTTGATTTTCTTGTCCTTCATATTCTTGATGCGGTTCGAAGTCTGGTCAACTCCACAGGCCCGCCCCAGGCTAGGCCCTTCTTGTCCCAGGAGGTGAGCCACATGGGGATTCCGTATCGGAACTCGGAGGCCATCGCCTAGTTGGCATCGCGCGGCTCGGTGATGTAGAACCACCCCGATTGCCACCCTTTCACGGTCTCCGCGAAGGAGTCGTCAAGCCAGGTGACGTTGGGCATCTTGCCCACCATGGCACCTCCGCACTCCGCTTGCTGGCCGCTCACGATCTTCGGCTTCACGCAGAAGATTCGTAGCCACAAGCCAAAGTGAGGCTTGATGCGGAGGAAGGCCTCACATACGACGATAAACGCCGAGATGTCGAGGACAAAATTTGGGGCTAGATCATGGGCCCGTAGTAGAACATGAGACCGCGGACGAAGGGATGAAGTGGAAATCCCAGTCCACGGACGAGGTGGGCGAGAAACACGACCCTCTCGTGGGGTTCCGGAGTTGGAATGATCTGCCCTTCGTCCGGTAGCCGGTGCGCGATGTCTGCGGCCAAGTATCCGGCCTCCCGGAGCTTCGCAATATGCTCCTCCTTCACGGTAGAAGCCACCCACTTGCCTCCTGCTCCGGACATGTTTGGCTGTGCGGAGAAGGCGTGGACTAGAGTGTTGGAGCTCAAGGAGGCAAGGATGGATAAGCAAAGGAGGAAGAAGGCGTGGGTGGAAATGGGGAACCCTTATCCCTTTATAGAGGCGACGAAAGCGGTGCGCCTCCCCACTTGCCCATTGAGAATCGCTTATTTCCCAAAGGCCACGATTGATGGCGCGGTTGGGTTACCCATACCCGTATTGATGGGAATCCCGTGATAAGGGGACATGATCTCTGCTTTGACAAGACGTGCCGAGGAAACCGCCTCGCAATATGCGCTATGGCTGGTTGTGGGAAAACGGTTCGAATAACGACCCGACCGTTGTGTCATGTCACGTTGTCTAAAGTTGTCAGCAGATTACATTTGTGAAATATCATTCTCTCTATGGTGGTATGTGAAGATCATCTTGCAGATCCGGACACAATTTAAGTGTTCGATAATTACCTTGGAGTATTCGGAGATGGAACCCGCCTTGCAATGCCGAAGATAAAACTGTGCGCCGGACTCATCGTCATTGAAGCCTGGTTCAGGGGCTACTGAGTGAGTCCTAGATTAGGGGGTATCCGGACAGCCGGACTATATACTTTGTCCGGACTATTGGAGCATGAAGATACAAGACTCAAGACTTCGTCCCGTGTCCGGATGGGACTCTCCTTTGTGTGGAAGACAAGCTTGGCGATCCGAATATTATATTTCCTTCTTTGTAAACCGACTCCATGTAAACCCTAGCCCTCTCCTGTGTCTATATAAACTGGAGGGTTTAGTCCTTAGAGGGACGATCACAATCATAATCATCATAGGCTAGCTTCTAGGGTTTAGCCTCTACGATCTCGTGTTAGATCAACTCTTGTACTACTCATATCATCAATATCAATCGAGCAGGAAGTAGGGTTTTACCTCCACCGAGAGGGCCCGAACCTGGGTAAAGCATTGTGTCCCTAGCCTCCTGTTACCATCAGCCTTAGACGCACAGATCGAGACCCCCTACCCGAGATCTGTCGGTTTTGACATCGACAGGGGCCGCGCCCCCTCCCCTAGTCCAGTTCAGTTTGGCTAGGGGGACACGCACCACCTCCTAGTCGCCGGCCTCCTCTTCCCACTAAGGCCCATGAAGGCCCAATACTCCCCCGGGGGGTTCCGGTAACCTCCCGGTACTCTGGAAAATACTGGATCACTCTGGAACCATTCCGGTGTCCGAGTATAACCTTCCAATATATCAATCTTTATGTCTCGACCATTTTGAGACTCCTCGTCATGTCCGTGATCTCATCTGGGACTCTGAACAAACTTCGGTCATCAAATCACATAACTCATAATACAAATCGTCATCGAACGTTAAGCGTGCGGACCCTACGGGTTCAAGAACTATGTAGACATGATCGAGACACATCTCCGATCAATAACCAATAGCGGAACCTGGATGCTCACATTGGTTCTTACATATTCTATGAAGATCTTTATCGGTCAACCGCACAACAACATACGTTGTTCCCTTTGTCATCGGTATGTTACTTGCCCGAGATTCAATCATCGGTATCATCATACCTAGTTAAATCTTGTTACCGGCAAGTCTCTTTACTCGCTCTGTAATGATTCATCCAAGCAACTAACTCATTAGTCACATTGCTCGCAAGGCTTATAGTGATGAGCATTACCAAGAGGGCCCAGAGATACCTCTCCGATACACGGAGTGACAAATCCTAATCTTGATCTATGCCAACCCAACAAACACCTTCGGTGACACCTGTAGAGCATCTTTATAATCACCCAGTTACGTTGTGACGTTTGATAGCACACAAGGTGTTCCTTCGGTATTCGGGAGTTGCATAATCTCATAGTCTTAGGAACATGTATAAGTCATGAAGGAAGCAGTAGCAATGAAACTGTCACGATCATAATGCTAAGCTAACGGATGGTCTTGTCCATCACATCATTCTCCTAATGATGTGATCCAGTTCATCAAATGACAACACATGTCTATGGTTAGGAAAGATAACCATCTTTTATTAATGAGCTAGACAATTAGAGGCATACTAGGGACACTATGTTTTGTCTATGTATTCCCACATGTACTAAGTTTCCGGTTAATACAATTCTAGCATGAATAATAAACATTTATCATGATATAAGGAAATATAAATAACAACTTTATTATTGCCTCTAGGGCATATTTCCTTCAGTCTCCCACTTGCACAAGAGTCAATAATCTAGATTACAAAGTAATGATTCTAACACCCATGGAGTCTTGGTGCTGATCAGGTTTTGCTCGTGGAAGAGGCTTAGTCAACGGGTCTGCAACATTCAAATCCGTATGTATTTTGCAAATCTCTATGTCTCCCACCGCGACTTGACGCCGGATGGAATTGAAGCGTCTCTTGATGTGTTTGGTTCTCTTGTAAAATCTGGATTCCTTTGCCAATGCAATTGCACCAGTATTGTCACAAAAGATTTCATTAAACCCTTTTGATAACCCACAAGTGTAGGGGATCGCAACAGCTTTCGAGGGTAAAGTATTCAACCCAAATTTATTGATTCGACACAAGGGGAGCCAAAGAATATTCTTGTGTATTAGAAGTTGAGTTGTCAATTCAACCACACCTGGATAACTTAGTATCTGCAGCAAAGTATTTAGTAGCAAAGTAGTATCATAATAAAGGTAACGGTAGCAAAAGTAATGTTTTTGGGTTTTATAGTAGTTCTAACAGTAGCAGCGGAAAAGTAAATAAGCGTAGCACAATATGTGAAAAGCTCGTAGGCAATGGATCAGTGATGGATAATTATGCCGGATGCGATTCCTCATGTAATAGCTATAACACAGGGTGACACAGAACTAGCTTCAGTTCATCAATGTAATGTACGCATGTATTCCGTAAATAGTCATACGTGCTTATGGAAAAGAACTTGCATGACATCTTTTGTCCTACCCTCCCGTGGCAGCGGAGTCCTAGCGGAAACTAAGGGATATTAAAGCCTCCTTTTAATAGAGAACCGGAACAAAGCATTAGCACATAGTGAATACATGAACTCCTCAAACTATGGTCATCACCGAGAAGTATCCCGATTATTGTCACTTCGGGGTTGTCGGATCATAACACATAATAGGTGACTATAGACTTGCAAGATAGGATCAAGAACACACATATATTCATGAAAACATAATAGATTCAGATCTGAAATCATGGCACTCGGGCCCTAATGACAAGCATTAAGCATAGCAAAGTCAAAGCAACATCAATCTCAGAACATAGTGGATACTAGGGATCAAACCCTAACAAAACTAACTTCATTACATGGTAAATCGCATCCAACCCATCACCGTCCAGCAAGCCTACGATGGAATTACTCACACACGACGGTGAGCATCATGAAATTGGTGACGGAGGATGGTTGATGATGATAACGGCGACGAATCCTCCTCTCCGGAGCCCCGAACAGACTCCAGATCAGCCCTCCCGAGAGAGATTAGGGCTTGGCGGCGGCTCCGTATCGTAAAACGCGATGAAACTTTCTCTCTGATTTTTTTCTCCCTGAGACAGAATATATGGAGTTGGAGTTGAGGTCGGCGGAGCCTCAGGGGGCCCACGAGACAGGGGGGCGCGCCCAGGGGGGAGGGTGCGCCCCCACCCTCATGGACAGGGTGTGGGCCCCCTGGTCTTGATACTTCCGCCAGTATTTTTATATTTTCCAAAAAGTGCCTCCGTGGATTTTTAGGACATTCCGAGAACTTTTCTTTTCTACACATAAAACAACATCATGGCAGTTCTGCTGAAAACAACGTTAGTCCGGGTTAGTTTCATTCAAATCATGCAAGTTAGAGTCCAAAACAAGGGCAAAAGTGTTTAGAAAAGTAGATACGTTGGAGACGTATCAACTCCCCTAAGCTTAAACCTTTGCTTGTCCTCAAGCAATTCAGTTGATAAACTGAAAGTGATAAAGAAAAACTTTTACAAACCCCGTTTGCTCTTGTTATTGTAAACATGCAAAGCCATCATTCAGGTTTCAGCAAATATTATGAACTAACCATACTCACAATAACACTTAGGTCTCACAATTACTCATATCAATAGCATAATCAGCTAGCGAGCCATAATAATAAAACTCGGATGACAACACTTTCTCAAAACAATCATAACATGATATAACAAAATGGTATCTCGCTAGCTCTTTATGAGACCGCAAAACATAAATGTAGAGCACCTTTAAAGATCAAGGACTCACTAAACATTGTAATTCATGGTAAAAGAGATCCAGTCAAGTCATACCCAATATAAATCAATAGTAATGAATGCAAATGACAGTGTGCTCTCCAGCGGGTGCTTTTTAATAAGAAGGGTGATGACTCAACATAAAAGTAAATAGATAGGCCCTTCGCAGAGGGAAGCAGGGATTTATAGAGGTGCCAGAGCTTGATTTTAATATAGAGACTGAATAACATTTTGAGCGGCATACTTTTGCTGTCAACGCAACAACTATGAGATGGCTGTATCTTCCATACTACATGCATTATAGGCAGTTCCCAAACAGAATGGTAAAGGTTTGTACTCCCCAACCACCAACAAGCATCAATCCGTGGCTTGCTCAAAACAATGAGTGCCTCCAACTAACAACAGTCCTGGGGGAGTTTTGTTTAATTATTTTGATTTGCTTTGATCTTTTTGGATCATGGGACTGGGCATCCCGGTTACCGGCCCTTTCTGGTGAATGAGGAGCGGAGTCCACTCCTCTTGAGAATAACCCACCTAGCATGGAAGATATAGGCAGCCCTAGTTGTAACATGAGCTGCTCGAGCATACAAAACAGAATTTCATTTGAAGGTTTGGAGTTTGGCACATACAAATTTACTTGGAACGGCAGGTAAATACCGCATATAGGAAGGTATAGTGGAATCATATGGAACAACTTTGGGGTTTATGGAGTTTGGATGCACAAGCAGTATTCCCGCTTAGTACATGTGAAGGCTAGCAAAAGACTGGGAAGCGACCAACTAAGAGAGCGACAACAGTCATAAACATGCATTAAAATTAATTCACACCGAGTACAAGCATGAGTAGGATATAATCTACCATGAACATAAATATCATGAAGGCTATGTTGATTTGTTTCAACTACATGCTGAACATGTGCCAAGTCGAGTCACTCAATTCATTCAAAGGAGGATACCATCCCATCATACCACATCATAATCATTCTAATAGCAAGGTAAACCATTATAACTCATAGCTAATCAAGCATGGCACGAGCAACTATAATCTCTAAATGTCATTGCAAATATGTTTACCTCATAATAAACTGAATCAGAAACGATGAACTCATCATATTTACAAAAACAAGAGAGGTCGAGTTCATACCAGCTTATCTCATCCCAATAAGTCCATCATATACCGTCATTATTGCCTTTCACTTGCACGACTAAACGATGTGTATAATAATAAGAGTGCACGTGCATTGGACTAAGCTGGAATCTTCAAGCATTCAAATCAGAAGAGAAGGCAAGTAATATGGGTTCTAAATTAAATAAACAATCATGCATATAATAGCCACTAAACATTTTCAATAAGGTCTTCTCGACCCCCAAAGGAAAGAAAATAAAATAAAACTATTTATAGGGGAAAGCTCCCAACAAGTAAGAAGAAGAATGAGAAATCTTTTTGGGTTTTCATTTTAATTTCTACTACAAGCATGGAAATTAAACTAACTAATTTTTTTGGGTTTTTCTTAAGGTTTATCAAACACACAAGAAGAAAGCGAGAAAGAAAATTAAACTAACATGGATAATACAATGAAAGAGTACGAGCACCGATGACTAGTGTGTGAACATGAATGTAAAGTCGGTGAGAAATACGTACTCCCCCAAGCTTAGGCTTTTGGCCTAAGTTGGTCTAGTACCAAGGACCGCCTGGCTGATATCCATAGTTGTAACTCGGGTCGTACTGCGATGTAGCGGCAACCGCCTCCTGAGCTGCGGCGTGTTGGCGAGCTGCCTCGGCTCTCCCCTCGTGTTCAGCTGCTTCCTCCCTGGTGACAACATATCTTCCTTTAGCCTGATAATCAAAAAGGAGAGGAGCAGGAAGAGTAACATGGACGACGTTGCGTCTGTTATAGATTAGTCGATAATGGAGGAATTCTTCATTCCTCCTTAGAAATTGATGATTGGCCATAGCTTCATAATCTAAATAAGCAGGAGGTATCATCATATCCCCCTCTCGTGGGGCTATACCAAGATAACTAGCCACACGGGTTGCATAAATTCCTCCAAATAAATTTCCCTTTCTACTATTATTCTGCAACCTACGTGCAACTATTAACCTTTATAACCTAACATGACACTCTTGAGGACACACAAATCAGGGACACACATGTGACATGCTTCATCTTTACCGTTAATGCATCTACCAATGAAGAGAGCAAAATAATGTATAGCAGGAAAATGAATGCTCCCTATGGTAGCTTGTGCTATGTCCCTAGATTCTCCCACAGTAATACTAGCAAGGAAATCTCTAAATTCAGATTTATGAGGATCATTAATATTACCCCACTGCGGAAGTTTGCAAGCAGTTGTAAAATCCTCCGAGTCCATGGTATAAGATGTATCATAAATATCAAATAGGACACTAGGAGAATTACGCGTACAGTTATATTTAAACCTCCGCACAAAAGAATCAGTCAATTGATAGTACTGAGGACACTTATCTTGTAAGAAGTCCTCCAGCTCAGCATTATACACATATGCGTCAAATTCCTCCTTAAAGCCTGCTTCGACCATAAAATTATCGGATGGTCACTCACAAGCTCGTACATCTGCGTCCCTCGGTAATTCAACATCTTGCTCACGTATAACAATCCTGGGTCCTTTCTTTACCGAGGAACCACCTTGATACATTCTCCTAGACATAATTCTTTTTCTAAAAAATTTCTGAAATTTTAGTAACTTCACAATAAAAGCAAATAAAACTAAACAAGATTGATAGCAACTACTCCTTCAAGTGCCTAGAGCCTATATCATGCATTAGAATTGCTTGGGACCTCATAAATTTAACATGCAAGCTCAAGAACATGGTCACCTATGCAGCAAAAATTTGCAATGAATAAAGCACTAGAACAAAACTAATTGGACCAATGGAGGAGTCACATACCAAGCAACAATCTCCCAAAGCAGTTTTGCAAATGGAGCTTTGAGCAAGGAGATCGAAAATCGCAGCAAAATGAGCTAGAACTCGTGCTTGAGATGGATGGGGATTTTTTTGGGTAGAAGATGAAGTGTGTGGGTGCTGGCATAAGTGGAGGGGGCCACCAGGGGCCCACGAGACAGGGGGGCGTGCCCGGAGGGGGGCGCCCTCCACTCTCGTGGCCTAGTGCTTGCCCCTCCTGCAGTGTTTTCAGTGCCTAAAAACCTCAAATATTCCATAAAAAATCATACTAAATTTGCAGGGCATTTGGAGCACTTTTATTTTCAGGATATTTTTAATGCACGGGTAATTCAGAAAATAGATAGATAATACTATTTTTGCTTTATTTATTCTAAATAATAGAAAGTAAAAAGAGGGTATAGAAGGTTGTGCCTTCTAGTTTCATCCATCTCGTGATCATCAAAATGAATCCACTAACAAGGTTGATCAAGTCTTGTTAACAAACTCATTCCGAATAACACGGAACCGGCGAAATTTCGAATAACACTAAGTTACCTCAACGGGGATATGAAAATCCCCAACTATAAGAATATCATACTTTTTCTTGACAGTAGGGAGAGGAAATTCAAAACCTCCAATAATGATAGTTGGGACTTTTGCAATAGAATTGATGCTATGAACTTGAGATTGTTTCCTCGAAAAGTGTACCGTATGCTCATTACCATTAACATGAAAAGTGACATTGCCTTTGTTGCAATCAATAACAGCCCCTGCAGTATTCAGAAAATGTCTACCAAGGATAATTGACATACTATCGTCCACGGGAATATCAAGAATAACAAAGTCCGTTAAGATAGTGACATTTGCAACCACAACAGGCACATCCTAACAAATACCGACAGGTATAGCAGTTGATTTATCAGCCATTTGCAAAGATATTTTAGTAGGTGTCAACTTATTCAATTCAAGTCTATGATATAAAGAGAGAGGCATAACACTAACACCGGCTCCAAGATCACATAAAGCAGTTCTAACATAATTTATTTTAATGGAGCATGGTATAGTTGGTACACCTGGATCTCCAAGTTTCTTTGGTATTCCACCCTTAAAAGTGTAATTAGCAAGCATGGTGGAAATTTCAGCTTCCGATATCTTTCTTTTGGTTGTAATGATATCCTTCATATACTTAGCATAAGGATTTACTTTGAGCATATCAGTTAAGCGCATACGTAAGAAGATAGGTCTAATCATTTCAGCAAAGCGCTCAAAATCCTCATCATCCTTTGTCTTGGATGGTTTAGGAGGAAAGGGCATGGGTTTCTGAACCCATGGTTCTCTTTCTCTACCATGCTTCCTAGCAACAAAATCTCTCTTATCATAACGATTATTCTTTGATTGTGTGTTATCAAGATCAACAGCAGGTTCAATCTCTACTTCATTGTTTTTGCTAGGTTGAGCATCAACATGAACATTATTATTAACATTATCACTAGGTTCATGTTCATCACCTGATTGAGTTTCAGCATCAGAGATAGAAATATCATTGGGATTCTCAGGTGTGTCTACAGTAGGTTCACATGCAAAGTCCTATCTTTTTCTTTTTCTTCTTTTTGGAAGAACTAGGTGCCTCTAAATTGTTTCTCTGAGAATCTTGCTTGATTCTCTTAGGGTGGCCTTCAGGATAAAAAGGTTCCTGAGTCATTCTACCAGTTCTAGTAGCCACTCTAACAGCAAAGTCATTTTTATTATTTAATTCATCAAGCAAATCATTTTGAGATTTAAGTACTTGCTCATCTTGAGTTGCAACCATAGAAGCATATTTGCCAATGAGTTTAAGTTCACCTTTAACTCTAGCCATGTTATCACTCATGCGTCCTATCTCGAAAGCATTATTCTTTAACTCTCTACCAACATAAGCATTAAAACTTTCTTGTCTATCCATAAAGTCATCAAATTCATCTAAGCATGGGCTATGAAATTTAGTAGAGGGGATTTCAACTTTATCATATCTATAGAGAGAATTTACCTTTACTACCTGTGTCGGGTTATCAAGACAATGTGGTTCTTCAACAGGCGGTATATTAAGACCATGTATTTCTTCAATAGGTGGTAAATTCTTAACATCTTCAGCTTTAATACCTTTTTCTTTGATTGATTTCTTTGCCTCTTGCATATCTTCAGGACTGAGAAATAAAACACCTCTCTTCTTCGGAGCGGGTTTAGGAATAGGCTCAGGAGTTGGCTCAATTGGTTCAGGAATTGCCTCAGGAATTGGCTCAGGAAGAGTCCAATTATTTTCATTAGTCAACATATTATTCAATAGTAATTCAGCTTCGTCGACTGTTCTTTCCCTGAAAACACAACCAACACAACTATACAAGTAGTCCTTGGAAGCATCGGTTAGTCCATTATAAAAGATATCAAGTATTTCATTTTTCTTGAGAGGATGATCAGGAAAAGCATTAAGTAATCGGAGAAGCCTTCCCCAAGCTTGTGGGAGACTCTCTTCTTTGATTTGCACAAAATTATATATTTCCCGCAAGGCAACTTGTTTCTTATGAGCAGGGAAATATTTAGCAGAGAAGTAATAAATCATATCCTGGGGACTACGCACACAACCAAGAGCAAGAGAATTATACCAAGTCTTAGCATCACCCTTTAACGAGAACGGAAATATCTTAAGGATATATTAATAGCGAGATTTATCATCATGAGTAAACAGGGTAGCTATATCATTCAACTTGGTAAGATGTGCCACAATAGTTTCAGATTCAAGGCCATAAAAAGGATCAGATTCAACTAAAGTAATAATTTCAGGATCAACAGAGAATTCATAATCCTTATCAGTAACACAGATAGGTGAAGTAGCAAAAGCAGGGTCGGGTTTCATTCTAGCATTAAGAGACCGCTCCTTCCATTTAGCTAATAATTTCTTAAGATCATATCTATCATTGCAAGCAAAGATAGCTCTAGCAGCTTCTTCATAACATAACCCTCAGGAACAACAGGAAATTCATAATCATTGGGAGAATCTTCATCATCACTATCATCAATAATAGCATCTTCAATAATTTCATTCCCCCTAACTCTAGCAAGTTGTTCATCAAGAAATTCACCTAATGGCAAAGTAGTATCACACACAGAAGTAGTTTCATCATAAGTATCATGCATAGCAGAAGTGGCATCATCAATAACATGCGACATATCAGAATTCATAGCGGTAGCAGGTTTAGGTGTCGCAAGTTTACTAATAACAGAAGGAGAATCTAGTGCAGAGCTAGATGGCAGTTCCTTACCTCCCCTTGTAGTTGAGGGAAAAATCTTGGTTCTGTCGTCTTTCAAGTTCTTCATAGTGATCAACAGATATAAATCCCAAGTGACTCAGAGAATAGAGCTATGCTCCTCGACAACGGCGCCAGAAATTAGTCTTGATAACCCACAAGTGTAGGGGATCGCAACAGCTTTCGAGGGTAAAGTATTCAACCCAAATTTATTGATTCGATACAAGGGGAGCCAAAGAATATTCTTGAGTATTAGTAGTTGAGTTGTCAATTCAACCACACCTGGAGAACTTAGTATCTGCAACAAAGTATTTAGTAGCAAAGTAGTATCATAATAAAGGTAACGGTAGCAAAAGTAATGTTTTTGGGTTTTATAGTAGTTCAGTAGCAGCGGAAAAGTAAATAAGCGTAGCACAATATGTGAAAAGCTCGTAGGCAATGGATCAGTGATGGATAATTATGCCGGATGCGATTCCTCATGTAATAGCTATAACATAGGGTGACACAGAACTAGCTCCAGTTCATCAATGTAATGTAGGCATGTATTCCGTAAATAGTCATACGTGCTTATGGAAAAGAACTTGCATGACATCTTTTGTCCTACCCTCCCGTGGCAGCGGGGTCCTAGCGGAAACTAAGGGATATTAAGGCCTCCTTTTAATAGAGAACCGGAACAAAGCATTAGCACATAGTGAATACATGAACTCCTCAAACTATGGTCATCACCGAGAAGTATCCCAATTATTGTCACTTCGGGGCTGTCGGATCATAACACATAATAGGTGACTATAGACTTGCAAGATAGGATCAAGAACACACATATATTCATGAAAACATAATAGGTTCAGATCTGAAATCATGGCACTCGGGCCCTAGTGACAAGCATTAAGCATAGCAAAGTCATAGCAACATCAATCTCAGAACATAGTGGATACTAGGGATCAAACCCTAACAAAACTAACTTGATTACATGGTAAATCTCATCCAACCCATCACCGTCCAGCAAGCCTACGATGGAATTACTCACGCACGGCGGTGAGCATCATGAAATTGGTGATGGAGGATGGTTGATGATGACGACAACGACGAATCCCCCTCTCCGGAGCCCCGAACGGACTCCAGATCAATCCTCCTGAGAGAGATTAGGGCTTGGCGGTGGCTCCGTATCGTAAAACACGATGAAACTTTCTCTCTGATTTTTTTCTCTCCGAGACGGAATATATGGAGTTGGAGTTGAGGTCGGCGGAGCCTCAGGGGGCCCACGAGATAGGGGGCGCGCCCAGGGGGGAGGGCGCCCCCCCACCCTCGTGGATAGGGTGTGGCCCCCTGGTCTTGATTCTTTCGCCAGTATTTTTTATATTTTCCAAAAAGTGCCTCCGTGGATTTTCAGGACATTCCGAGAACTTTTCTTTTCTACACATAAAACAACATCATGGCAGTTCTGCTGAAAACAACGTCAGTCCGGGTTAGTTTCATTCAAATCATGCAAGTTAGAGTCCAAAACAAGGGTAAAAGTGTTTGGAAAAGTAGATATGTTGGAGACGTATCACCGATGCACTAGGTATTACACCTAGATCGGATATGAACCCCTTCATCTAGACTCCTTCATTTGCTGCTTCCGAAGGAGCTATGTACTCCGCTTCACACGTAGATCCCGCCATGACGCCCTGCTTGGAACTACATCCAACTGACAGCTCCACCATTCAATATAAATACGTATCCGAATTGCAACTTAGAGTCATCCGGATCAGTGTCAAAGCTTGCATCGACGTAACCATTTATGACGAGCTCTTTGTCACCTCCATAAACGAGAAACATATCCTTAGTCCTTTTCAGGTATTTCAGGATGTTCTTCACCACTGTCTAGTGCTCCACTCCTAGATTACTTTGGTACCTTCACACTATACTTATAGCAAGGCACACATCAGGTCTGGTACATAGCATTGCATAAATGATAGAACCTATGGCTGAGGCATAGGGAATGACTTTCATTTTCTCTCTATCTTCTGCAGTGGTCGGGCATTGAGTCCGACTCAACTTCACACCTTGTAACACATGCAATAATCCTTTCTTTGACTGATCCATTTTGAACTTTTTCAAAACTTTATCAAGGTATGTGCTTTGTGAAAGTCCAATTAAGCATCTTGATCTATCTCTATAGATCTTGATGCCCAATATGTAAGCAGCTTCACTGAGGTCTTTCATTGAAAAATTCTTATTCAAATATCCTTTTATGCTATCCAGAAATTCTGTATTATTTCCAATCAACAATATGTCATCCACATATAATATTAGAAATGATACAGAGCTCCCACTCACTTTCTTGTAAATACAGGCTTCTCCAAAAGTCTGTATAAAACCATATGCTTTTATCACACTATCAAAGCATATATTCCAACTCCGAGAGGCTTGCGCCAGTCCATAAATGGATCGTTGGAGCTTGCACACTTTGCTAGCAACCTTTTGATCGACAAAACCTTTTGGTTGCATCATATACAACTCTTCTTTAAGAAATCCATTAAGGAATGCAATTTTGACATCCATTTGCCAATTTTCATAATCATAAAATGCGGCAGTTGCTAACATGATTCGGACAGACTTAAGCATCGCTACGGGTGAGAAGGTATCATCGTAGTCAACTCCTTGAACTTGTCGAAAACCTTTCGCAACAAGTTGAGCTTTGTAGACAGTAACATTACAGTCAACATCGATCTTCTTCTTGAAGATCCATTTATTTTCTATGGCTTGCCAATCATCGGGCAAGTCCACCAAAGTCCACACTTTGTTCTCATACATGGATCCCATCTCAGATTTCATGGCCTCAAGTCATTTCGCCGAATCTGGGCTCATCATCGCTTCCTCATAGTTTGTTGGTTCATCAGGGTCTAGTAACATGACTTCCAGAACATGATTACCGTACCACTCTGGTGCGGACCGTGCTCTGGATGACCTACGAGGTTTGGTAGTAACTTGATCTGAAGTTTCATGATCATCATCATTAGCTTCCTCACTAATTGGTGTAGGAATCACTGGAACTGATTTCTGTGATGAACTAGTTTCCAATTCGGAAGAAGGTACTATTACCTCATCAAGTTCTACTTTCCTCCCACTCACTTCTTTCGAGAGAAACTCCTTCTCTAGAGAGGATCCATTCTTAGCAACAAAAATCTTGCCTTCGGATCTGTGATAGAAGGTGTACCCAACAGTTTCCTTTGGGTATCCTATGAAGACACACTTCTCCGATTTAGGCTCGAGCTTATCAGGTTGAAGCTTTTTCACATAAGCATCGCAGCCCCAAACTTTAAGAAATGATAACTTGGGTTTCTTGCCAAACCACAGTTCATATGGTATCGTCTCAATGGATTTTGATGGTGCCCTATTTAATGTGAATGCAGCCGTCTCTAAAGCATAACACCAAAACGATAGCGGTAAATCAGTAAGAGACATCATAGTTCGCACCATATCCAATAAAGTACGGTTACGACATTCGAACACACCATTACGCTATGGTGTTCCAAGTGGCATGGGTTGTGAAACTATTCCACATTGTTTCAAATGAAGACCAAACTTGTAACTCAAATATTCTCCTCCACGATCAGATCATAGAAACTTTATTTTCTTGTTACAATGATTTTCCACTTCACTCTGAAATTCTTTGAACTTTTCAAATGTTTCAGACTTATGTTTCATTAAATAGATATACCCATATCTGCTCAAATCATCTGTGAAGGTTAGAAAATAACGATAACCGCCATGAGGCTCAACACTCATTGGTACGCATACATATGTATGTATTATTTCCAATAAGTCAATAGCTCACTCCATTGTTCTAGAGAACAAAGTTTTAGTCATCTTGCTCACGAGGCATGGTTCGCAAGCACCAGGTGATTGTAATGAAGTGATTCCAAAAGCCCATCAGCATGGAGTTTCTTCATGCGCTTTACACCAATATGACCTAAATGGCAGTGCCAGAAATAAGTTGCACCATCACTAGCAACTTTGCATCTTTTGGCTTCACAATTATGAACATGTGTATCACCACGATCGAGATTCAACAAAAATAGGCCACTCAACAAGGGTGCATGACTATCGGTGTCAAAACCGGCGGATCTCGGGTAGGGGGTCCCGAACTGTGCATCTAAGGCTAATGGTAACAGGAGGCGGGGTACACAATGTTTACCCAGGTTCGGGCCCTCTCTATGGAGGTAATACCCTACTTCCTGCTTGATTGATCAATATGAGTATTACAAGAGTTGATCTACCATGAGATTGTAATGGCTAAACCCTAGAAGCCTAGCCTATGAGATTATGATTGTTGTCCTATGTACTAAACCCTCCGGTTTATATAGACACCGGAGGGGGCTAGGGTTACACGAAGTCAATTACAAAGAAAGGAATCTACATATACGAATCGCCAAGCTTGCCTTCCACGCAAAGGAGAGTCCCATCCGGACATGGGAAGAAGTCTTCTATCTTGTATCTTCATAGCCCAACAGTCCGGCCCAAGTATATAGTCCGGCTGTCCGAGGACCCCTTAGTCCAGGACTCCCTCAGTAGCCCCTGAACCAGGCTTCAATGACGATGAGTCTGGCGCGCAGATTGTCTTCGGCATTGCTAGGCGGGTTCCTTCTCCGAATACTTCAAAGTAGATTTCGAACACAAGAATCGTGTCCGGCTCTGCAAAACAAGTTCCACACACAACCGTAGAGAGTATAATATTTTCACGAGTCCAATCCGCTGACAACTTTTTGTAGTGTGACATCACGTCACTACCCGGTCATTATTCGAACCGTCTGTTAGCCTGCCGCTCTGTATTTCAAGGTGCGGTTTCATTGGCACGTCATGTCAAAGCAGAGATCGTGTCCCTTTATCCTGGGATTCTCATCAATACGGGCATGGGTAACCCAACCGTGTCATCTGTACGACCCTTGGGGAATAGGCGAGTTTTAAGGCGAGTGGGGAGGCGCATGATTTTTACTGCCTTTATAAAGGGATAAGGATTCGTCCTTGTTCACCCACGCCTTCTCCTTCCTCTGCCCATCCATTCTCGAGCTCCAGCGCCCAAGCTCTCGCCTTCTCCACCCAAAAAAGCACTCCAATCATGTCCGGATCCGGAGCAGGAGGCAAGTGGATGGCCTCCTCCGTCAAGGAGAAGGACATCAAGAGCTCCGGGAGGCCGGGTACCTAGCCAAGGAAATAGCTCATCGACTTCCGGCCATGGGACAGATCGTCCCCACCCCGGAGCCCCAGGAGAGGGTGGTGTTTTTCACACACTTCATCCGCGGGCTGGGATTCATCCGCGGACTGATGTACTACTACAGGCTGGACTTCCATGATCTGGCCCCCAATTCCATCCTCAACATCTTGACATTTATTGTCGTGTGTGAGGCCTTCCTCCACATCCCACCTCACTTCGGCCTATGGCTGAAAACCTTCAATGTGAAGCCGAAGGTGGTGAGCGGCCAACAACAGAGTGCGGAGGCGCCATGGTGGCAAGATGCCCAATGTCACCTGGCCTGAAGGCTCCTTCATGGAGATCGTCAAAGGATGGTAGTCGGGGTGGTTCTATATCACCGAGACGCGCGACACCAACTGGGCGGCGGCTCCCGCATTTCGATCTGGAGTCCCGATGCGGCTCACCTCCTGGCAAGAGAAGGGCCTGACCTGGGGCTCTTCGGATGAGCTGACCGCGCTCCAGACGCGCGTCCAGAGCATGATAAACAAGAAAGTCAAGCTCGTCAACATGATTCAAGTTATGCTCGTTCGCCGGATTCTTCCGTGCCAACGTCGGACTTGCTATCTGTGGGAGTTTGATCCGGCCAAGCACCAGACCCTACTAGAGCTCTTTGGCATGACGCACGAAGATATCTGGAAGGTGCTCTTGAAGGCCAACGAGGTGCCGCCGGCCACGGACGAGGATCGTGGGCACGACCTCACTCACGCTGCTAATCTGGTAAGTTCTTTCATGTTTTCAAGGCGTACCCTTTACTTGCATATTCGAGGAAGGCATCTAAGTCTCCCTAACAATTATTTTAGGACTGGACAGAGATAGCGGAGAGGATTAACTGTCCAGCTCTGTTGACCGAAGGCCTAGAAACTCCGCTGCTGATGAAGATATTGTTTCCGGCGCCTTAATTATGAGGTGCCGAAGAAGAAGGCCAAGGGGACCAGAGGTGGTCTCCGCTGCAAGGGCACTTCGGACGCGACGTCCGAAGATGCCGAGGCGCACTCCTCCGCCGAAGACGACAAGGAAGAGGAGGAAGAAGAAGAAATCCACTCCCCCCTGCAGGAAAAAAAAAGAGAAGAGGACGACCTCCACGCATCTGGAGGCCGAGGCGTCCAAAAAAGGGAAAGCTTCCCTTCCGCAGCTCCATGATACATCTCCAACGTATCTATAATTTTTGATTGTTCCATGCTATTATATTACCCCTTTTGGATGTTTATGGGCTTTATTTTGCACATTTATATCATTTTTGGGACTAACCTAATAACCGGAGGCCCAGCCCGTATTGCTGTTTTTTCCTTTTTCAGTATTTTGAAGAAAAGGAATATCAAATGGAGTCCAAACGGAATGAAACCTTCGGGAGCGTGATTTTTGGAACGAACGTGATCCGGAGAACTTGGAGTGCAAGTCAAGAAGCAAACGAAGCGGCCAGGAGATAGGAGGGCGCGCCCACCCCTCCTGGGTGCGCCCCCTGTCTCCTGGGCCCCTCGAGCGGCCACTGACGTACTTCTTCCTCCTATATATACCTACGTACCCCGAAAACATCCAGGGAGCCAACGAAAAACATTTTCCACCGCCGTAACCTTCTGTATCCACGAGATCCCATCTTGGGGCCTTCGCCGGCACTCCACCGGAGGGGGAATCAACCATGGAGGGCTTCTACATCAACACCACAGCCCCTCCGATGAGTTGTGAGTAGTTTACCACAGACCTTTGGGTCCATAGTTATTAGCTAGATGGATTCTTCTCTCTTTTTGGATCTCAATACAATGTTCTCCCCCTCTCTTGTGGAGATCTATTCGATGTAAACTCTTTTTTGCGGGGTGTTTGTCGAGATCCGATGAATTGTGGGTTTATGATCAAGTTTATCTATGAGAAATATTTGAATCTCCTCTGAATTCTTTTATGTATGATTGAGTTATCTTTGCAAGTCTCTTCGAATTATCAGTTTGGTTTGGCCTACTAGATTGATCTTTCTTGCCATGGGAGAAGTTCTTAGCTTTGGGTTCAATCTTGCGGTGTCCTTACCCAGTGACAAAAAGGGTTGCAAGGCACATATTGTATTGTTGCCATCGTGGATAAAAAGATGGGGTTTATATCATATTGCTTGAGTTTATCCCTCTACATCATGTCATCTTTCTTAATGCGTTACTCTATTCTTATGAACTTAATACTCTAGATGCATGCTGGATAGCGGTCGATGTGTGGAGTAGTAGTAGTAGATGCAGGCAGGAGTCGGTCTACTTGTCGCGGACGTGATGCCTATATACATATGCCTAGATAATCTCATAATTATTCGCTTTTCTATCAATTGCTCGACAGTAATTTGTACACCCACCGTAATACTTATGCTATCTTGAGAGAAGCCACTAGTGAAACCTATGACCCCCGGGTCTATCTTTTATCATATAAGCTTTCAATCTACTCTTATTTGCATCTTTACTTTTTGCATCTATATTATAAAATACCAAAAATATATTTATCTTATCATACTATCTCTATCAGATCTCACTTTCGCAAGTGGCCGTGAAGGGATTGACAACCCCTTTATTGCGTTGGTTGTGAGTTCTTTGTTTGTTTGTGTAGGTGCGTGGGACTTTTGAGGAGCCTCCTACTGGATTGATACCTTGGTTCTCAAAAACTAAGCGAAATACTTACACTACTGATACATCTCCAACGTATCTATAATTTATGAAGTATTCATGCTATTATACTATCCTTCTATGATGTTTTATATGCATTTATATGCCATTTTATATGATTTTTGGGACTAACCTATTAACCTAGAGCCCAGTGCCAGTTTCTGTTTTCTCCTTGTTTTTGAGTTTTACAGAAAAGGAATACCAAACAGAGTCCAATTGACGTGTCAATTTTTGATGATTTTTTATGGACCAAAAGAAGACCACGAAGCATCAGAGTTGGGCGAGAAGAGTCCCGGGCTGCCCACGAGGGTGGGGGGCGCGCCCACCCCCTAGGGCACGCCCCCTATCTTGTGGACAGCCCAGAGACCCCCCTGACATGAAACTTATGCCAAAAATTCCTATAAATACAGAAACCTTCGGGAAATAACCTAGATCGAAAGTTCCGCCGCCGCAAGCCTCTGTAGCCATGAGAAATCAGTCTAGGCCCTCTCCGGCACCCTACCGGAGGGGGCCATCATCACCGGAGGCCATGGAGGAGGATCTAGGAGGGGCCATCATCGCCATGAAGGCCAAGGACCGGAGGGGGAAAGCCATGGAGGAGGAAGCACAAGGGGGAGAACCTCTCCTCCTCTCTCTTGGTGGCACCAGAGTGCCATCGGGAGGGGAATCATCGCCGCGGTGATCGTCTTCATCAACATCACCATCATCATCACCATCCTTATCTCTTTTACGTGGTCCACTCTCCCGCACCCCGCTGTAATCCCTACTTGAACATGGTGCTTTATGCCGCATATTATGATTCAATGATGTGTTGCCATCCTATGATGTTTTGAGTAGATATCTTTTGTCCTTGGGTTGATTGATGGTCTAGATTGGTACAAGTTGTATGTTTTATTTTGGTGTTGTCCTATGGTTCCCTCTGTGTCGTGCAATCGTGATGGATTCCCGCTGTAGGGTGTTGCAATATGTTCATGATTCGCTTATAGTGGGTTGGTGAGTGACTGAAACACAAACCCGAGTAAGGGGGTTGTTGCATATGGGAATAAAGAGGACTTGATGCTTTATGCTTTGGTTGGGTTTTACCTTAATGATATTTAGTAGTTGCGGACGCTTGCTAGAGTTCCAATCATAAGTGCATATGATCCAAGTAGAGAAAGTATGTTAGCTTATGCCTCTCCCTCATATGAAATTGCAATGACGACTATTGGTCTTGTTAACAATTGCCTAGGACAATTCCGCACACCGATCCATAATTATTCCACACTTGCTATTTATATTATTTAGTAATATATTCTAACTTTATGATAACAACACCTACTTTTATATTTTAGCTCTCCGACATCATACAAAAGTTATCCTCTTTATACCCACAACACAGTTTTATTTCTTGGAAGCAAACGTTCGGTGCACATAGAGTCGTATCAGTGGCAGATAGGGCTTGAGAGAATATTGATCTTACCTTTGGCTCCTTGTGGGTTCGACACTCCATACTTATCACTTCCACCTTTGGGAATTGCTACAATGATTCCCTGCACTTGGGGATTATCAAGCTCTTTTCTGGCGCCGTTGCCGGGGAGCGATAGCGTGGGGTTGATATTCTCGTGTGTGCTTGTTTGCTTTCTTCACTAAGTAGATTTTGTTTTCCCTTTTTGTTTCTGTTTAGTTGTGGGTGAAACATACAATTTTTTTTAAAGAATGAAAATACCAAAAAATATTTACTTGCCTCTCATGCCTGAGAAAGTTTTTCAAAAAGAGGAGTGATTGGAAAGTTATGCATTGAAGAAGTGAGGGTCGACCTTGAGCACTTGTGTTCATGCTCACGGAAACAATGTAGAATTTTTCATGGAAGTTTCTCTGTAAATAATTATCCCCTTGTATATATCCATTGTATTATAAAAATAATGTGCCAAGCTTTGGTTTTAGTATGATAAGATTGCTTGCTTACTATGTGAAGAACAAAAACAGAAACTTTGGCTGTAGTGCATGAATTTACATTTTTTAATGGAAAGTCAAATGGGTCTTAAACTCTTTTCACATTACTTCTGTACAAATTGTTAAAATTGTCGTATTTATTTCATAATTTTAGGAGTTACAGAAGTTTACTAAACTTCCAGATTACTACAGACTGTCCTGTTCTTGACAGATTCTGTTTTTCGTGTGTTGTTTGCTTATTTTGATGCATCTATGGCTAGTATGTAAGGGTATGAACCATAGAGAAGTTGGAATACAGTAGGTTTAACACCAATATAAACAAAGAATGAGTTAATTACAGTACCTTAAAGTGGTAGTTTGCTTTATTACACTAACGGATCTCACAACTTTTTGTTTAAGTTTTTGTGAATGAAGTGTTTGAAGAACGGGGAGTTACCGATGTGAGAAGAATAAAGAGAGACAAGAGTTCAAGCTTGGGGATGCACAAGGCACCCCAAGTAAGTATTTCAAAGGATACTCAAGCATCTAAGCTTGGGGATGCCCCAGTTGGCATCCCATCTGTCTTCTTCAACAAATATCGGTATACCTCGGTTTTTCTTTTGTTCACATGATTTGTGTCCTTTGTGTTTTTATTTTTCTTTAAGAATCATGCTAGTATGAGATAGCTCTTCATTGATTTATAGAATACTTCATGTGCTTCACTTATATCTTTTAAGTATGATCTTATAGAATTGCTCTTTGTGCTTCACTTAAATCGTTTGAGTATGGTTTTATAGAATGCTTCGTGCGCTTCACTTATATATTTTGAGCTTGGATATTGGCTAGTCTATATTAATTGTAGAATGCTCCAGGAACTTCACTTATATCTTTTGGAGTATGAATAATACTATAATTTAAAGTGGGTTTGGAAGAGTGTCAACTTTAGGAATTAGTGATCCCACTATCTTGGAGGGTGTTGAATCTTCGTACGATATTTATGAAAGTGGATTTGGAAGAGTGTCAACTTTAGTTAGTATTCCACTATTTCGGAAGAGGTTCCAATTGAGTATGAGAACAAAGTTTCTATCCATGATGCTACTGAAAATTATTATGAGGGAGGAATATGTGCTTGTAGGAGTTGCAATAATATCAAGTTTCCTCTCTATGTGCTTAAAGTTTTGAAGTTATACTTGTTTTGCCTTCCTATGCTAGTTGACTTTTGTTCCTATAAATTGTGTGCTCACAAAATCCCTAGGCATAGGAAGTGAGTTAGATTTAAATGTGCTAGTCATATTCTTCATGATGCTCTCTTTGTGTTTCAACTCTTTTCTTTTATGCGAGCATCATTGAAATCATCATGCCTAGCTAAAAGGCATTAAAGAAAAGCGCTTGTTGGGAGACAACCCAATATTTGCCCTTACTGTTTTTGTGTGTCTACATGATTAAGCTACTGTAGTAATCATGTTTTATAGCTTTTGTTTCAATAAAGTGCCAAGTAAGACCTTTGGGAAGACTTGGGTGAAAGTTAATGTGATCTTGCTGTAAAAAACAGAAACTTTGCGCTCACGAGATTAGCTGTCATTTTTTACAGAAGAGTGATTTTGAGTTGATTCCTTTTGCAGAAGATTAATAGACAAATTCCTCACGTCCACCAATTTATTTCATAATTTTTGGAGTAGCAGAAGTATGGTTATTGTTCAGATCATTACAGACTGTTCTGTTTCTGACAGATTCTGTTTTCATTGCATAGTTTGCTTGTTTTCTAGTTTCTATGGCTTATATTTCTCAATATAAATTGTAGAAATGATATGGTACAGTAGGAATTATGTGAAAACAATTATGAACCTTGTCTTTTACAGTACCAAAGTGCATGGTTTACTCTTTATCATACTAACCTATCTCACGAAGTTCCATTAAGTTTTGTGTGGTTGAAGTTTTCAAGTTTTGGGTGAGATATCGATAGGAGGAGAATAAGGAGTGGGAAGACCCTAAGCTTGGCGATGCCCATGGCACCCCAAGGTAATATTCAAGGAAGACTCAAGCGCCTAAGCTTGGGGATGCCCCGGAAGGCATCCCCTCTTTCGTCTTCAAAACTATCGGTATACCTTACTCGGAGCTATATTTTTATTCGTCACATGATATGTGTTTTGCTTGGAGCGTATTTTCAATTTTACTTGATGTTTGAATAAAGTCATTGGATCTGAAATATTGAATAAAAAAGGAACCCTCCCATGGCTAGTTAATTATTTGACTACTCAGTGTCCCTCACTCATATCTTTTGGAGTAGTTTGTCATTTACTCATGTGCTTCATGTATATCCTATGAGTAAATGGGGGAATGAATTGAATGTCATAAATCTGAATTTCTATATGTTTCATATGCTTATAACATGGATAGTAATGACTTCACATATAAAGAGTATGAGGCATAAAAGTTGTTGAGAGTTGGCAAACGTAGTTTTGGTCATCGTTGCAATTAATAGGAAGTAATAAGGAAAGAGAGGTTCACATACAAATATATTATCTTGGACATCTTTTATGATTGGGAGCACTCATTAAGTATGACATGCTAAAAGAGTTGACGTTGGACAAGGAAGACAACGTAATGGTTTATGTTTTCTCACATCTCAGTTAAAGTACATTATCCTTGACCTTCCAAATATGTTGAGCTTGCCTTTACCCCTCATGCTAGCCAAATTCCTTGCACCAAGTAGAGATACTACTTGTGCTTCCAAATATCCTTAAACCCAGTTTTGCCATGAGAGTCCACCATACCTACCTATGGATTGAGTAAGATCCTTCAAGTAAGTTTTCATGTTGCAGGCAATAAAAATTGCTATCTAAATATGTATGACTTACTAGTGCAGAGAAAATAAGCTTTGTACGATCTTGTTGTGGAAGCAATAAAAGCGACGGGCTGCATAATAAATGTCCACATACAAGGGGCAATATAAAGTGACGTTCTTTTGCATTAAGATTTTATGCATCCAACCCTAAATGCACGTGACAACCTCTGCTTCCCTCTGTGAAGGGACTATCTTTTACTTTATGTTTTCACTTTATGCTTGAGTCATGGTGATCCTCACCTTTCCCTTTTTCATTTTATTCTTTGGCAAGCTCCTCGTGTTTGAAAGATCATGATATATATATATATATACATACATATATATATATATATATATATATATATATATATATATATCCAATTGGATGTAAGTTAGCATGGGCTATTATTGTTGACATCACCTAAAGGTGAATACGTTGGGAGGCAACACAATAAGCCCCTATCTTTCTCAGTGTCCGGCTGAAACTCCATAACCACAAGTATTGCGTGAGTGTTAGCAATTGTAGAAGACTATATGATAGTTGAGTATGTGGACTTGCTGAAAAACTCTATTCTTGACTCTTTCTGATGTTATGATAAATTGCAATTGCTTCAATGACTGAGATTATAGTTTGTAGTTCTCAATGAAGTTTCTGAACCATACTTGACATTGTGAATAGATTGTTACTTGATCATGAAAAGTTTTATGAGGTAAGCTACTATTATAACACTTATTGATGCTAGAAAAGGTGATTGAAATTATCATTGATCAAACTTGTGCACCTGCTAGCATTTACACTTCATAAATTATTTCTTTTATCATTTACCTACTCGAGGACGAGCAGGAATTAAGCTTGGGGATGCTGATACGTCTCCAACGTATCTATAATTTATGAAGTATTCATGCTATTATATTATCCTTCTATGATGTTTTATATGCATTTATATGCCATTTTATATGATTTTTGGGACTAACCTATTAACCTAGAGCCCAGTGCCAGTTTCTGTTTTCTCCTTGTTTTTGAGTTTTACAGAAAAGGAATACCAAACGGAGTCCAATTGACGTGCCAATTTTTGATGATTTTTTATGGACCAAAAGAAGACCACGGAGCATCGGAGTTGGGCCAGAAGAGTCCTGGGCTGCCCACGAGGGTGGGGGGCGCGCCCACCCCCCTAGGGCGCGCCCCCTATCTCGTGGACAGCCCGGAGACCCCCCTGACGTGAAACCTACGCCAAAAATTCCTATAAATACAGAAACCTTCGGGAAATAACCTAGATCGGAAGTTCCGCCGCCGCAAGCCTCTGTAGCCACGAGAAATCAATCTAGGCCCTCTCCGGCACCCTGTCGGAGGGGGCCATCATCACCGGAGGCCATGGAGGAGGATCTCGGAGGGGCCATCATCGCCATGAAGGCCAAGGACCAGAGGGGGAAAGCCATGGAGGAGGAAGCACAAGGGGGAGAACCTCTCCTCCTCTCTCTTGGTGGCACCGGAGTGCCATCGGGAGGGGAATCATCGCCGCGGTGATCGTCTTCATCAACATCACCATCATCATCACCATCATCATCACCATCCTCATCTCTTTTACGCGGTCCACTCTCCCGCACCCCACTGTAATACCTACTTGAACATGGTGCTTTATGCTGCATATTATGATTCAATGATGTGTTGCCATCCTATGATGTTTTGAGTAGATATCTTTTGTCCTTGGGTTGATTGATGGTCTAGATTGGTACGAGTTGTATGTTTTATTTTGGTGCTGTCCTATGGTGCCCTCCGTGTTGCACAAGCGTGAGGGATTCCCGTTGTAGGGTGTTGCAATACGTTCATGATTCGCTTATAGTGGGTTGGTGAGTGACTGAAACACAAACCCGAGTAAGGGGCTTGTTGCGTATGGGAATAAAGAGGACTTGATGCTTTATGCTACGGTTGAGTTTTACCTTAATGATCTTTAGTAGTTGTGGATGCTTGCTAGAGTTCCAATCATAAGTGCATATGATCCAAGTAGAGAAAGTATGTTAGCTTATGCCTCTCCCTCATATGAAATTGCAATGATGACTATTGGTCTTGTTAACAATTGCCTAGGACAATTCCGCACACTGATCCATCATTATTCCACACTCGCTCTTTATATTATTTAGTAATATATTCTAACTTTATGATAACAGCACCTACTTTTATATTTTAGCTCTCCGACATCATACAAAGTTATCCTCTTTATACCCACAACACAGTTTTATTTCTTGGAAGCAAACGTTCGGTGCACGTAGAGTCGTATTAGTGGCAGATAGGGCTTGGGAGAATATTGATCTTACCTTTGGCTCCTTGTGGGTTCGACACTCCATACTTATCACTTCCACCTTCGGGAATTGCTATGATGATTCCATGCACTTGGGGATTATCAAGCTCTTTCCTTCTCCCTTTTTGTCCTCACAACCACCACCATATACCACCGTAGTACTATGTCCATGGCTTGCGCTCATGTATTGCGTAAGAGTTGAAAAAGCTGAAGTGCGTTAAAAAGTATGAATCAATTGCTTGGCTGAAACCGGGGCTGTGCATGGGAGTATTTTGTGTAATGAAAATGAAGCATGGCCTAAGTATATGATTTTGTAGGGATAAGCTTTCTTTGGCTATGCTATTTTGATAGGACATGATTATTTGTTAGTATGTTTCGAAGCATTATTATTTTTTATGTTTTATAAGCTTTTATCTTGAATCATTTGGATCTGAACAATCATGCCACAATAAGGAAAATTACATTGAGAATTATGTTAGGTAGCATTCCACATCAAAAATTCTGTTTTTATCATTTACCTACTCGAGGACGAGCAGGAATTAAGCTTGGGGATGCTTGATACGTCTCCAACGTATCTATAATTTTTGATTCTTCCATGCTATTAATTACCCCTTTTGGATGTTTATGGGCTTTATTTTACACATTTATATCATTTTTGGGACTAACCTACTAACCGGAGGCCCAGCCCGTATTGCTTTTCTTTGCCTATTTTAGTATTTTGAAGAAAATGAATATCAAACGGAGTCCAAACGGAATGAAACCTTCGGGAGCGTGATTTTTGGAACGAACGTGATCCGGGGAACTTGGAGTGCAAGTCAAGAAGCAAGCGAGGCGGCCAGGAGATAGGAGGGCGCGCCCACCCCTCCTGGGCGCGCCCCCTGTCTCCTGGGCCCCTCGAGCGGCCACCGACATACTTCTTCCTCTTATATATACCTATGTACCCCGAAAACATCCAGGGAGCTAACGAAAAACAATTTCCACCGCCGTAACCTTCTGTATCCGCGAGATCCCATCTTGGGGCCTTCGCCGGCACTCCACCGGAGGGGGAATCGACCACGGAGGGCTTCTACATCAACACCACAGCCCCTCCGATGAGTTGTGAGTAGTTTACCACAGACCTACGGGTCCATAGTTGTTAGCTAGATGGCTTCTTCTCTCTTTTTGGATCTCAATACAATGTTCTCCCCCTCTCTTGTGGAGATCTATTCGATGTAAACTCTTTTTGCGGTGTGTTTGTCGAGATCCAATGAATTGTGGGTTTATGATCAAGTTTATCTATGAGAAATATTTGAATCTCCTCTGAATTCTTTTATGTATGATTGAGTTATCTTTGCAAGTCTCTTCGAATTATCAGTTTGGTTTGGCCTACTAGATTGATCTTTCTTGCCATGGGAGAAGTTCTTAGCTTTGGGTTCAATCTTGCGGTGTCCTTACCCAGTGACAGAAATGGTTGCAAGGCACATATTATATTGTTGCCATCGAGGATAAAAAGATGGGGTTTATATCATATTGCTTGAGTTTATCCCTCTACATCATGTCATCTTTCTTAATGCGTTACTCTATTCTTATGAACTTAATACTCTAGATGCATGCTGGATAGCGGTTGATGTGTGGAGTAGTAGTAGTAGATGCAGGCAGGAGTCGGTCTACTTGTCGCGGACGTGATGCCTATATACATATGCCTAGATAATCTCATAACTATTCGCTTTTCTATCAATTGCTCGACAGTAATTTGTACACCCACCGTAATACTTATGCTATCTTGAGAGAAGCCACTAGTGAAACCTATGGCCCCCGGGTCTATCTTTTATCATATAAGCTTTCAATCTACTTTTATTTGCATCTTTACTTTTTGCATCTATATTATAAAATACCAAAAATATATTTATCTTATCATACTATCTCTATCAGATCTCACTTTCGCAAGTGGCCGTGATGGGATTGACAACTCCTTTATTGCGTTGGTTGCGAGTTCTTTGTTTGTTTGTGTAGGTGCGTGGGACTTTTGTGGAGCCCCCTACTAGATTGATACCTTGGTTCTCAAAAACTGAGGGAAATACTTACGCTACTATTGCTACATCACCCTTTCCTCTTCAAGGAAAACCAACACAAGCTCAAGACGTAGCACTCCACAGCGGCCACCGACAGCAGCTGGGAGTGGGAGCCCAGGGAGAAGCCCCTGGCCGAATTGTAAGTGTCCGGACACGTGTTTGTATTTGGATTCTTTACTTCATTGTTTTAATGTGCTAAATTATGCATTTGCAGTCCGGCTCGATCCAACCTCGAGTGGTCCTTATCTTCAGAGGATTCGCTGGACCCAGCGGCGATGGACAGCGGGACCCTTCCATCGGCCACCTCTCCCTGGGACCTGGATGGCATGGAAGCATCGTCCCGAAGGATCCCCGGCCCAGGAGAGAATCAGGAGGCCATCCGGGAGGCGCCAGAGGGTGAAGCCTCGGCTGCCGGATACATGGGGGAGCAGACCCCCATGGATACTGACGATGGGGGCCGAATTCAATTCGGCCCTCATCCGAATATAATTTCGGAGACCCCTATGGCTCCGGAATCAGGCGAGCAGCCCCCTTCGAAGGAAGGGGGCGTGCCTATCCCGCCGGTGACCTTTGTCCAACCAGAGGCGCCGAACACTTTGCCGGAAGCGCTTCGAGGCGCTTCCATTGTTGAAGACCACCGTACCCTTATGGGTACGGTGATTGAGAGGATCCAGTCCACAAAAAGCAGACTGACCGGAGCCTGCACTAGCCTTCTAACAAGCTTTGAGGTAAGTAATATAATTGTAAAAAGGGTCACAGTATAGATAGTAGCCCCTGATACTCTGTCCGGTGTTCGGAAAGAAAAGCCGAACAAAGGATCAAATAATTTTCGCAAGAGTCTAATCTGATATGTCTATGTGAATAAGCAGGCGTCGCTGCTGGCTGCGACCGCTCACACTTCAGAAGTTTCCGAACTGAAGTAGAATCTGGAGTGGGCTGAGGAAGAGCTCGACCGCGTGAAGAAGCAGCTAGAGGACAGTCAAGGTATGCAGTAACCTGTGTATATATTTAGGAAGGATGAATGATTCGTGCTGACTAAAGTGTCATGAACTTTATTAGGGGCAACTACCGAAGTAGCGGCCCTCAAGAAGGCGCTGGCTGAGGCCAAGGACAAAGCGGCCAAAGAACGGGCCCCGCGAGAGAAGCAGGAGGCCCGGGTCCGTGAGGTTCAGCAAGAGCTTCAGGACGCCGTCAAGAAGTGCGAGTCCTTGGAGCGCGAATTTAAGGAGCAAGAGTCTGAACTTGCCAAGGCCCGCCAGAGTGCACAAGATGCCCGGGCCGAAGCCCAGGGCGCCCTCCAGGAAATCTAGGAGGCCAAGAAGATCACAGCGCGTAAGGCTTTCATTATGCAGAGCAGATATGTGAAGGAAAGGTTCCTTTTACTTACCCGGATTTGGAGCTCTCCAGGGGTGTTTGTGGATCTGCCATGTAGCGTGCCAGATGCTACGGAATTCTATCGAGCCGAAGAGGGGAGCTCAACGAAGAAGCTGTTCTGGTCGCAATACCTTGGACCAGAACATCCAGTGCCCTTTAGCGATCAGCTGAAACAGCTGGTCGAGTGTAACGCCCCGGATCCGATGCGCCAGGTGTCTTCCAGCTATTCGTCGTTGTTTCCATGTCATTTGCTTGCGTGTTGCATTTTTCCATGTCATCATTTGCATTTCATCTGCATGTTTTTCAAAACTTGCATCCGCTCGGGTTCTGACGGTTCTCTCCGTTGTCCATTCTGAGCACAGACACACTTGTCACGACCAAGATGCGACCCTATCGTAAAGGAACTCGAAGGTCCCACCAAGGATAGAAGCGCATCTTGAAGACGCTTTTGCAAGGTGGATATCATTACATCAAACCATTATATAATAGTTGGGGATACATACAAGAGGCACATAATGCCACACGAATACATCAACACAATACATAAGAGAAACATCCGACTATGGATGGACACAAATAGAAACTTAAACGACATCCACCCTGCTAGCCCAGGCTGCCGACCTGGAACCTATCCCCTCATCGAAGAAGAAGCAGAAGAAGAACTCCAAAACAAGTAAACATCGCTCTCGCGTCACGATCATCGCATAACCTGTACCTGCAACTGTTGTTGTAGTAATCTGTGAGCCACGAGGACTCAGCAATCCCGTTACCATGGGTATCAAGACTAGCAAAACTTAATGGGAACGGAAAGGATAATTGGTGAGGTTGCAGCAGTGACTAAGCATATATGGTGGCTAACTTACACAAATAAGAGCGAGAAGAGAAGCAAAGGAACAGTTGTGAATCTAGCAATGATCAAGAAGTGATCCTGAACTCCTACTTACGTCAAACATAACCCAAAACCGTGTTCACTTCCCGGACTCTGCCGAAAAGAGACCATCACGGCTACACACGCGGTTGATGCGTTTTAATTCAAATCTGGTGTCAAGTTCTCTACAACCGCATATTAACAAATTCCCATTTGCCACATAACCGCGGGCATGGCTCTCGAAAGTTTATACCCTGCAAGGGTGTCCCAACTTAGCCCATCACAAGCTCTCACGGTCAACGAAGGATATTCCTTCTCCCAGGAAGACCCGATCAGTCTCGAAATCCCGGTTACAAGACATTTCGACAATGGTAAAACAAGACTAGCAAAGCCGCCCGAATGTGCCGACAAATCCTGATAGGAGCTGCACATATCTCGTTCTAAGGGCACACCGGATAAGTCAAGCTACGAGTAAAACCAGTCCTCAAGTTTCCCCGAGGTGGCCCCGTGATATGTCTCCAACGTATCTATAATTTTTGATTGTTCCATGCTATTATATTACCCTTTTTGGATGTATATGGGCTTTATTTTACACATTTATATCATTTTTGGGACTAACCTACTAACCGGAGGCCCAGCCCATATTGCTGTTTTTTTGCCTATTTCAGTATTTTGAAGAAAAGGAATATCAAATGGAGTCCAAACGGAATGAAACCTTCGGGAGCGTTATTTTTGGAACAAATCTGATCCGGAGAGCTTGGAGTGCAAGTCAAGAAGCCTCCGGGAGCCCCACGAGATAGGAGGGCGCCCCCCTGTAGGGCGCTCCCCGTGTCTCGTGGGCCCCTCGGGCGGCCACCAACATACTTCTTCCCCCTATATATACCTACGTACCCCAAAAACATCGAGGAGCACCACGAAACACAATTTCCACCGCCGTAACCTTCTGTATCCATGAGATCCCACCTTGGAGCCCTTGCCGGCACTCTGCCGGAGGGGGAAGCAACCATGGAGGGCCTCTACATCAACATCCTTGCCCCTCCGATGAGTTGTGAGTAGTTTACCACAAACCTACGGGTTCATAGTTATTATCCAGATGGCTTCTTCTCTCTTTTTGGATCTCAATACAATGTTCTCCCCCTCTCTTGTGGAAATCTATTCGATGTAATCTCTTTTTGTGGTGTGTTTGTCGAGATCCCATGAATTGTGGGTTTATGATCAAGTTTATCTATGAATAATATTTGAATCTTCTCTGAATTCTTTTATGTATGATTGAGTTATCTTTGCAAGTCTCTTCGAATTATCAGTTTGGTTTGGCCTACTAGATTGATCTTTCTTGCCATGGGAGAAGTGCTTAGCTTTGGGTTCAATCTTGCGGTGTTCTTACCCAGTGACAGAAAGGGTTGCAAGACACGTATTGTATTGTTGCCATCGAGGATAACAAGATGGGGTTTATATCATATTGCATGTGTTTATCCCTCTACATCATGTCATCTTGCTTAATGCGTTACTCTATTCTTATGAACTTAATACTCTAGATGCAGGCAGGAGTCGGTCGATGTGTGGAGTAATAGTAGTAGATGCAGGCAGGAGTCGGTCTACTTGTTATGGACGTGATGCCTATATACATGATCATGCCTAGATAATCTCATAACTATGCACTTTTCTATCAATTGCTCGACAGTAATTTGTTCATCCACCGTAATACTTATGCTATCTTGAGATAAGCCTCTAGTGAAACCTATGGCCCCCGGGTCTATCTCTTATCATATTTGCTTTCAATCTACTTTATTTGCATCTTTACTTTTTGCATCTATATTATAAAATACCAAAAATATATTTATCTTATCATACTATCTTTATTAGATCTCACTTTCGCAAGTGGTCGTGAAGGGATTGACAACCCCTTTATTGCGTTGGTTGCGAGTTCTCAGTTTGTTTGTCTAGGTGCGTGGGACTTTTGAGGAGCCTCCTAATGGATTGATACCTTGGTTCTCAAAACTGAGGGAAATACTTACGCTACACTTTGCTACATCACCCTCTCCTCTTCGAGGAAAACCAACGCAAGCTCAAGACGTAGCAAGAAGGATTTCTGGCGCCATTGCCGGGGAGGTCTTCGCTCAAGTAAAGACATACCAAGTACCCATCACAAACCCATCTCCCTCGCAATTACATTATTTGCCATTTGCCTCTTGTTTTCCTCTCCCCCACTTCACCCTCGCCATTTTATTCGCCCTTTTCGCTCGCTTTCTTCCACCTTGCTTTTGTTTGCCGCTATGTCTAAAATTGGGGAGATTATCGTCGATATGGACAATAATGATAACAAAGAAAATCCCGAGGCTCCGGCCGATGAACCCCCTATCTTGCATACTAAGAGGTTTCGAATCGGTAGTGGTAACATCATTGGCAAGGGTGTTATTCAAGATTTCTTTACTTGTGCCGGTGCTTTAACTTCCATGGGGTGTTATATTCTCCATAGAACTAGTAGTCTTGCGGATGCTATCGCTATGCTTGTAGTTGAACTTGAAAGGCAATTTATGCATGTGCCTCCTTGCATACAAAGAATTTTCCTAGAATTCTCTAATATTGAGCATTGTTCTGTTAAGCGTGCTGCTACTATCTTTTTGGCTCATGAGTTTAGATTTATCATAAGAGAGGCCAAAGAAATCTTTGCGCACTATAGGGTGGACGCCGGTCGTCCGCCCATAGAGGCGATCCTCTATGATCAAGAGGAAATTAGACGTTTTCAATCTTCAGACTATGTCGCTTTTAATGAAAACCTTAGAAAAAAGGTTCCTACCAATGTCTTGGTTGATTGCATTAACGAGCTTAATAATGATTTTGCCCTTAGAAACAATGAGCTAGGATACTCTCTTGAGTATAGGCTCACAAGATTTTGCCAAAAGAATGCTTTCAGTGATGAAATAGTTGTGCACTATGAAGGGCCAAGGGAGGAACCCGTTCCTCCTGTGATTGATCTTAGGGATCTTTGTCCCACTAAATTTAGGCCTTTTGATTACTTTTGCTTGCCTCAAAGGAAACTTGCTGCCGAACGTAGAGAATATGAGATGAGCTTTCAAGATCTATCTTATTATTACGGCACCACTTAGATCTATCTTTGCTTTTTATGCCTAGCTAGGGGCGTTAAACAATAGCGCTAGTTGGGAGGCAACCCAATTTTCTTTATGTTTTTGTTTTTGCTCCTGTTTAGTAATAAATCTTGCATCTACCTTCTGGTTAGATTTGTTTTTATCTTTTAATTAGTGTTTGTGCCAAGTAGAACCTATAGGATAACCTACGATGATGGTTGATTTGATTCTGCTGAAAAACAGAAACTTTGCACGCACGAATATAATTTTGTTAAATCACAGGAACGTGCTTTTGCGTTGATTCTTTTTTCTTCTGTTCAATAGACAAATTTTCCAGGACTTCCTATTTTGGTAGGATTTTTAGAGTTCCAGAAGTTTGCATTAGTTACAGATTGCTACAGACTGTTCTGTTTTTGACAGATTCTGTTTTTCATGTGCTGTTTGCTTATTTCAATGCATCTATGGCTAGTAACTCAGTCTATGAACCATAAAGAAGTTGGAATACAGTAGGTTTAACACCAAAATAAATAAAGAATGAGTTCATGGCAGTACCTTATGTGGTGGTTTTGTTTTCTTTCACTAACGGAGCTTATAAGATTTCCTGTTGAGTTTTGTGTTGTGAAGTTTTCAAGTTTTGGGTCAAGCTTTTATGGACTATGGAATAAGGAGTGGAAAGAGCCTAAGCTTGGGGATGCCCATGGCACCCCAAGATATTCAAGGATAGCCAAAAGCCTAAGCTTGGGGATGCCCCGGGAAGGTATCCCCTCTTTCGTCTTCGTTCATTGGTAACTTTACTTGGAGCTATATTTTTATTCGCTACATGATATGTGTTTTGCTTGGAGCGTCGTGTATTATATCAGTCTTTGCTTTTTAGTTTACCACAATCATCCTTGCTGTACACACCTTTTGGTAGAAGCCTATTTGATTAGAATTTGCTAGATTACTCTATGTGCTTCACTTATATCTTTTGACCTTGATAGTTTTTGCTCTAGTGCTTCACTTATATCTTTGAGAGCACGGCGGTGTCTTAATTTTGAAGAAATTGCTAGTCTCTCATGATTCACTTATATTATTTTGAGAGTCTTTTAGAACAGCATGGTATTTGCTATTATCATAAAGTTGGTCCTAGAATGATGAGCATCCAAGTTGGGTATAATAAAAACTATCATAGAAAGTGAATTGGATGCTATGATCAATTTGATGCTTGATAATTGTTTTGAGATATGGAGGTAGTGATATTAAAGTCATTCTAGTTGGGTGATTATGAATTTAAAGAATGCTTGTGTTGAAGTTTGTGATTCCCGTAGCACGCACGTATGGTGAACCGCTTTGTGATGAAGTTGGAGCACAATTTTATTTATTGATTGTCTTCCTTATGAGTGGCGGTTGGGGACGAGCGATGGTATTTTCCTACCAATCTATCCCCCTAGGAGCATGCGCGTAGTACTTTAGTTTTGATGACTTCTAAATTTTTGCAACAAGTATATGAGCTCTTTTGATTAATGTTGAGTCCATGGATTATACGCACTCTTTCACCCTTCCACCATTGCTAGCCTCTCTTCTACCGCGCAACTTTCGCCGGTATCATACACCTACCATTTACCTTCCTCAAAACAGCCACTGTCATTTCCATAGCCATTCCGAGATATATTGCCATGCAACTTTCCACCGTTCCGTTCATATGACACACATTACTTTTGTCATATTGCTTTTTGCATGATCATGTAGTTGACATCGTATTTGTGGCAAGGCCACCTTCATAATTTTCATACATGTCGCTCTTGATTCATTTCATATCCCGGTACACCGCCGGAGGCATTCATATAGAGTCATATCTTGTTCTAGTTTTGAGTTATAAATCCATAAAAGTGTGATGATCTTCATTATTAGAGCATTGTCCTAGTGAGGAAAGGATGATGAAGACTATGATTCCCCCACAAGTCGGGATGAGGCTTCAGACTTTACAAAAAAAAGAGAAAGGCCAAAAAAAGAGAAAGGCCAAAAAGAAAAAAAAAGAAAAAAGGAAAAAAAGAGAAGAAAAAAATGAGAGAAAAAGAGAGAAAGGACAATGCTACTATCTCTTTTTCCACACTTGTGCTTCAAAATAGCACCATGATCTTCATGATAGAGAGTCTCATATATTGTCACTTTCATATACTAGTGGGAATTTTTCATTATAGAACTTGGCTTGTATATTCCAATGATGGGCTTCCTCAAAAGTGCCCTAGGTCTTCGTGAGCAAGCAAGTTGGATGCACCCCACTTAGTTTCTTTTGTTGAGCTTTCATATATTTATAGCTCTAGTGCATCCATTGCATGGCAATCCCTACTCACTCACATTGATATCTATTAATGGCCATCTCTGTAGCCCGTTGATATGCCTAGTTGATGTGATACTATCTTCTCCTTTTTGTCTTCTCCACAACCACCCTTCTATTCCACATATAGTGCTATGTCCATGGCTCACGCTCATGTATTGCGTGAAAGTTGAAAAAGTTTGAGATTATTAAAGTATGAAACAATTGCTTGGCTTGTCATCGAGGTTGTGCATGATTAAATACTTTGTGTGATGAAGATAGAGCATAGCCAGACTATATGATTTTGTAGGGATAAATTTCTTTAGCCATGCTATTTTGAGAAGACATGATCACTTTGATTAGTATGCTTGAAGTATTACTATTTCTTATGTCAATATGAACTTTTATTTTGTATTCATTTGGATCTGAACATTCATGCCACAATAAAGAAAATTACATTATGAATTATGCTAGGTAGCATTCCACATCAAAAATTTCTTTTTTATCATTTACCTACTCGAGGACGAGCAGGAATTAAGCTTGGGGATGCTTGATACGTCTCCAACGTATCTATAATTTTTATTGTTCCAAGCTATTATATTACCCTTTTTGGATGTCTATGGGCTTTATTTTACACATTTATATCATTTTTGGGACTAACCTACTAACCGGAGGCCCAGCCCATATTGCTGTTTTTTTGCCTATTTCAGTATTTCGAAGAAAAGGAATATCAAACGGAGTCCAAACAGAATGAAACCTTCGGGAGCGTTATTTTTGGAACAAATCTGATCCGAAGAGCTTGGAGTGCAAGTCAAGAAGCCTCCGAGGGCCCCACGAGAAAGGAGGGCCCCCCTATAGGGCGTGCCCCCTGTCTTGTGGGCCCCTCGGGTGGCCACCGACGTACTTCTTCCTCCTATGTATACCTACGTACCCCGAAAACATCCAGGAGCACCATGAAACACAATTTCCACCACCGTAACCTTCTGTATCCATGAGATTCCATCTTGGAGCCCTTGCCGGCACTCTGCCGGAGGGGGAAGCAACCACGGAGGGCCTCTACATCAACATCCATGCCCCTCCGATGAGTTGTGAGTAGTTTACCACAGACCTACGGGTCCATAGTTATTAGCTAGATGGCTTCTTCTCTCTTTTTGGATCTCAATACTATTGGAAATATGCCCTAGAGGCAATAATAAATGGTTATTATTATATTTCTTTGTTCATGATAATTGTCTATTATTCATGCTATAACTGTGTTATCCGGAAATCGTAATACACGTGTGAATACATAGACCACAACAAGTCCCTAGTAAGCCTCTAGTTGACTAGCTCGTTGATCAACAGGTAGTCATGGTTTCCTGACTATGGGCATTGGATGTCATTGATAACGGGATCACATCATTAGGAGAATGATGTGATGGACAAGACCCAATTCTAAGCATAGCTCAAAGATCGTGTAGTTCGTTTAGCTAGAGCTTTTCCAAATGTCAAGTATCATTTCCTTAGACCATGAGATTGTGCAACTCCCGGATACCGTAGGAGTGCTTTGGGTGTACCAAACGTCACAACGTAACTGGGTGGCTATAAAGGTGCACTACGGGTATCTCCGAAAGTGTCTGTTGGGTTGGCACGAATCAAGACTGGGATTTGTCACTCCGTATGAAGGAGAGGTATCTCTGGGCCCACTCGGTAATGCATCATCATAATGAGCTCAATGTGACCAAGTGTCTGGTCACGGATCATGCATTACGGTACGAGTAAAGTGACTTGCCGGTAACGAGACTAAACAAGGTATTTGGATACCGACGATCGAGTCTCGGGCAAGTAACGTACCGATTGACAAAGGGAATTGAATACGGGGTTAATGGAATCCTCGACATCGTGGTTCATCTAATGAGATCATCGAGGAGTATGTGGGAGCCAACATGGGTATCCAGATCCCGCTGTTGGTTATTGACTGGAGAGGCGTCTCGGTCATGTCTGCATATCTCCCGAACCCGTAGGGTCTACACACTTAAGGTTCGGTGACGCTAGGGTTGTAGAGATATTAGTATGCAGCAAACCGAAAGTTGTTCGGAGTCGCAGATGAGATCCCGGACGTCACGAGGAGTTCCGGAATGGTCCGGAGGTGAAGAAATATATATAAGAAGTGCTGTTTCGGCCATCAGGAGAGTTTCGGGGGTCACCAGTATTGTACCGGGACCACCGGAAGGGTCCCGGGGGTCCACCGGGTGGGGCCACCTATCCCGGAGGGCCCCGTGGGTTGAAGTGGGGAGGGGACCAGCCCCTGGTGGGCTGGTGCACCCCCCTTGGGCTCCCCCTGCGCCTAGGGTTGGGAACCCTAGGGGAGGGGGCGCCTCCACTTGCCTTGGGGGGCAAGTTCCCCCCTTGGCCGGCGCCCCCTAGGAGATCCCATCTCCTAGGGCCGCCCCCCTGGGGACCCTATATAAAGAGGGGGGAGGGAGGGCAGCCGTACCCTGCATCTTGGCGCCTCCCTTCCCCCTTGCTACACCTCTCCCTCCTATAGACGCTTGGCGAAGCCCTGCCGGATCCCTGCTGCATCCACCACCACGCCGTCGTGCTGCTGGATCTTCATCAACCTCTCCTTCCCCCTTGCTGGATCAAGAAGGAGGAGACGTCACGCTGACCGTATGTGTCTTGAATGCGGAGGTGCCGTCCGTTCGGTGCTAGGATCTCCGGTGATTTGGATCACGACGTGAACGACTCCCTCAACCCCGTTCTCTTGAACGCTTCCGCTCGCGATCTACAAGGGTATGTAGATGCACTCCCCTCTCTCGTTGATGGATGAACTCATAGATTGATCTTGGTGAATGTAGGAAATTTTTTATTTTATGCAATGTTCCCCAACAGTGGCATCATGAGCTAGGTCTACGCGTAGTTCTCTTTGCATGGGTAGAACACAATTTGTTGTGGGCGTAGATCTTGTCAACTTTCTTGCCACTACTAGTCTTATTTTGCTTTAGCGGTATTGTGGGATGAAGCGGCCCGGACCGACCTTACATGTACGCTTACGTGAGACAGGTTCCACCGACTGACATGCACTAGTTGCATAAGGTGGCTAGCGGGTGTCTGTCTCTCCCACTTTAGTTGGAGCGGATTCGATGAAAAGGGTCCTTATGAAGGGTAAATAGAAGTTGGCAAATCACATTATGGCTTTAACGTAGGTAAGAAAACGTTCTTGCTAGATCACCTATAGAAGCCACGTAAAAACTTGCAACAACAATTAGTGGACGTCTAACTTGTTTTTGCAGCAAGTGTTTTGTGATGTGATATGGCCAAAGTTGTGATGAATGATGAATGATATATATGTGATGTATGAGATCATGTTCTTGTAATAGGAATCACGACTTGCATGTCGATGAGTATGACAACCGGCAGGAGCCATAGGAGTTGTCTTTATTTTTGTATGACCTGCGTGTCATTGAAGAACGCCATGTAAACTACTTTACTTTATTGCTAAACGCGTTAGCCATAGAAGTAGAAGTAGTCGTTGGCGTGACAACTTCATGAAGACACGATGATGGAGATCATGATGATGGAGATCATGGTGTCATGCCGGTGACGAAGATGATCATGGAGCCCCGAAGATGGAGATCAAAGGAGCTATATGATATTGGCCATATCATGTCACTATTATGATTGCATGTGATGTTTATCATGTTTTTCCATCTTGTTTACTTAGAACGACGGTAGTAAGTAAGATGATCCCTCATAGTAATTTCAAGAAAAGTGTTCCCCCTAACTGTGCACCGTTGTGAAGGTTCGTTGTTTCGAAGCACCACGTGATGATCGGGTGTGATAGATCCTAACGTTCGAATACAACGGGTGTAAGCCAGGTTTACACACGCAATACACTTAGGTTGACTTGATGAGCCTAGCATGTACAGACATGGCCTCGGAACACGGAAGACCGAAAGGTCGAGCATGAGTCGTATAGAAGATACGATCAACATGAAGATGTTCACCGATGTTAACTAGTCTGTCTCACGTGATGATCGGACACGGCCTAGTTGACTCGGATGATGTTTCACTTAGATGACTAGAGGGATGTCTGTCTAAGTGGGAGTTCATTAAATAATTTGATTAGATGAACTTAGTCTAAAATCTTTACAATATGTCTTGTAGATCAAATGGCCAACGCTCATGTCCACCTGAACTTCAACGCGTTCCTAGAGAAAACCAAGCTGAAAGATGATGGAAGCAACTATACGGACTGGGTCCGGAACCTGAGGATCATCCTCATAGCTGCCAAGAAAGATTATGTCCTAGAAGCGCCGCTAGGTGAAGCACCAATCCCATAGAACCAAGACGTTATGAACGCTTGGCAGTCTCGTGCTGATGATTACTCCCTCGTTCAGTGCGGCATGCTTTACAGTTTAGAACCGGGGCTCCAAAAGCGTTTTGAGCAACACGGAGCATATGAGATGTTCGAGGAGCTGAAAATGGTTTTCCAAGCTCATGCCCGGGTCGAGAGATATGAAGTCCCGACAAATTCTTCAGCTGTAAGATGGAGGAAAACAGTTATGTTAGTGAGCACATACTCAAGATGTCTGGGTTGCACAACCGCTTGACTCAGCTGGGAGTTAATCTCCCGGATGACGCGGTCATTGACAGAATTCTGCAGTCGCTCCCACCAAGCTACAAGAGCTTTGTGATGAACTTCAATATGCAGGGGATGGAAAAGACCATTCCTGAGGTATATTCAATGCTGAAATCAGCAGAGGTAGAGATAAAAAAGGAACATCAAGTGTTGATGGTGAATAAAACCACTAAGTTCAAGAAAGGCAAGGGTAAGAAGAACTTCAAGAAAGACGGCAAGGAAGTTGTCGCGCCTGGTAAGCCAGTGGCCAGGAAGAAGTCAATCAATGGACCCAAGCCTGAGACTGAGTGCTTTTATTGCAAGGGAAGTGGTCACTGGAAGCGGAACTGCCCCAAGTACTTAGCGGACAAGAAGGCCGGCAAAACCAAAGGTATATGTGATATACATGTAATTGATGTGTACCTTACCAGTGCTCATAGTAGCTCCTGGGTATTTGATACCGGTGCGGTTGCTCATATTTGTAACTCAAAGCAGGAGCTGCGGAATAAGCGGAGACTAGCGAAGGACGTGGTGACGATGCGCGTCGGGAATGGTTCCAAGGTCGATGTTATCGCCGTTGGCATGCTACCTCTACATTTACCTACGGGATTAGTTTTGAACCTCAATAATTGTTATTTAGTACAACCTTTGAGCATGAACATTGTATCAGGATCTCGTTTAATTCGAGATGGCTACTCATTTAAATCCGAGAATAATGGTTGTTCTATTTATATGAGTGATATGTTTTATGGTCATGCCCCTCTGGTGAATGGTTTATTCTTAATGAATCTCGAGCGTAATGTTACACATATTCATAGTGTGAATACCAAAAGATGTAAAGTTGATAACGATAGTCCCACATACTTGTGGCACTGCCGCCTTGGTCACATTGGTGTCAAGCGCATGAAGAAGCTCCATGCTGATGGACTTTTAGAGTCTCTAGATTATGAATCGTTTGACACATGCGAGCCATGCCTCATGGGCAAGATGACCAAGACTCCGTTCTCCGGAACAATGGAGCGAGCAACCAACTTATTGGAAATCATACATACTGATGTGTGCGGTCCAATGAGCGTTGAGGCTCGCGGAGGATATCGTTATGTTCTCACTCTCACTGATGACTTGAGTAGATATGGGTTTGTCTACTTGATGAAACACAAGTCTGAGACCTTTGAAAAGTTCAAGGAATTTCAGAATGAGGTAAGAATCAACGTGACCGAAAGATAAAGTTCCTATGATCAGATCATGGAGGAGAATATTTAAGTCAAGAATTTGGTATGCACTTAAGGAAATGTGGAATCATTTCACAACTCACGCCGCCTGGAACACCTCAGCGAAATGGTGTGTCCGAACTCGTAATCGCACTCTATTGGATATGGTGCGATCTATGATATCACTTACTGATTTACCGCTATCATTTTGGGGATACGCTCTAGAGACAGCTACATTCACTTTAAATAGGGCACCATCTAAATCCGTTGAGATGACACCGTATGAATTATGGTTTGGGAAGAAACCTAACCTATCGTTTCTAAAAGTTTGGGGATGCGATGCTTATGTCAAGAAACTTCAACCTGAGAAGCTCGAAGCCAAGTCGGAAAAATGCGTATTCATAGGATACCCTAAGGAAACCATAGGGTATACTTTCTACTTAAGATCCGAAGGCAAGATCTTTGTTGCCAAGAACGGGTCCTTTCTGGAGAAAGAGTTTCTCTCGAAAGAATTAAGTGGGAGGAAAGTAGAGCTTGATGAAGTACTACCTCTTGAAACGGTGAGTAGCGCAACTCAGGAAGATGTTCCTGTGGTGCCTGCAATGACAAGAGAGGAGGTTAATGATGATGATCAAGATACTTCGGATCAAGCTTGTCACATCCCTAGTTCTGGTATGCACTAGGCTAGCCCTTCCATGTGAGCATCATGTTTAAATTCAAATGAAACTTGAATTGAGGAATTTTCAAAAGCCTCAGAAAACCTCTAAAAATAACCAACATTTAAAAACTCATCAAATGAGTCCAAGAAAATGTTCCTGTTATTCTGTGAAAATATTGGCGTGAGGTAAAATTCAAACCAATATTTTCAGAGTCACAGAAATAATTTATTTTGGGTCTTTGATTTAAATCAATAATATATTTGGGTTGGAATTATTTCTGCTATATAAGAAATAATGTTCAAATGTTTTGTAAGTTTGCATGTGATCTTGGACTAGCTCTCTGAGCTCACATAAAAATTTACAGAAAGTTTTAAAATGGTTTAGTTTCCGAACTAAACCAAAACAAAATAACAGAAATAGAAAAAACTAAAATAAAAGAGAGAGAGACTTACCTGGAACTTACCTGGGATCCACCAAAGCCCACCTGGCCGGCCCGGTTGGCTAGCCCAGCCCACCTCCTCGCGTGTCATCTTCCCCATGCCTTCTGGCATCGTGCATGGCGCGCGCACAGCCGAGCCGTGGCCACCTCCTGCTTCCACCTCCTCCTGCCTCCCTGCTCGCTTCCTCGACCCCCGGGAGACGTCACGCGGCCCCCTCGACGCTCTCTCACTCTCCCCATGCTCATCCCCTCCTCTGGCCCCCTTCCTCTCTCTTCCCCGAGCGCCGCCGTCGCCGCCGCTTGCCATAGCCGTGCCCGCCGAGCTCCCCTCGCCTCGCTGACCCGCCCAGGAGAACCACAGGGTCGTCTTCATCATCTACGCAGAGCCACGCGACGCCTGCCGCCCTGCATCGCCGGCTACCTCGCCTTCTTCCCCCTCGGACGCCGAGATCGCCACGGTCGCGCCGTCTGCTCTGAGCCTTCCCCGAGCCCGCTTCGACGTCCCCTGCACTCCCGTGAGCTCCTCTTCCTCCTCCCCCCTTCCCATTCTCGCTCTCAAGCACCGCAGCGACCGCACCGAGCTCGACCACGCCCGCTGCCGCCACCGCACGTCACCGTCATGGCCAGAGCCACAGTGGCTCGAAGCCGGGCACACCACCATGCTCCACACCTCACTAGGAGCACGTAACACACACCAAAGCCTCCGCTAGCGCCCTGCATCGCCTAGCCCGCCGTTGGCCGAACTCTGGTCGCCGCCGTCGTCGTGGTTGCCGTCGCCTCCGGCCACCCCAGCTCTTCCCACTTGCCCTGCTAGATGCACGCGAGCCCCAGCTATGCATAGGACCAAACCCCGGTCGATTTGGTCGACCGTGGGCAAAACTCGAGCCAACCCAGTGTGCCTCCACCGCGTTTCGGTCGCCGCCGGCGTAACTCCGGCGATGGTGACGTGGCCGCAGGTTAACGATGCACTTAGTCAACACTTAGTTACACTAACAGCTGGGCCCCACTGCCTAATTAAACTTAGATTAGTTTCTGCTTAGTATTAACTAATCACAGCGGCCCCACGCGTCAGCGTTGACCAAGCTGACGTGACCGTTGACTAGGTCCACATGTCAGCGACACTAATCAGCCCCAGTCACTGACCAGTGGACCCCACTGGTCAGGTTTGACCTGAGCCCGCCCTATTGACCTGATGACGTTAGGGTGATGTCATGCTGATGCAGTAAATGATTTTCTGGATTTAAAATAAATCAGAAAATCTAGAAAATACCACAAACTTCTAAAATTCATAGAAATTCAACCGTAACTCCAAATGAAATAAATTATATATGAAAAATGATCAGAAAAATCCAATCTATCCATCTGTACCATTTTCATGCATGTTAGAACAACTTATGGCTGCTGTTTAGGCCAAATCATATAAATGACATTTAAACCCTCACATATGGAGTTTGAATTTGAACCTAGGGTTCAAACCAACTCCATTTAACATGTTGCTAGTTGCATTAGCTCAAAACACATTCATATTGCCATGTCATAGCATGCATCATATTGTGCATTGCATTGATTGTGTTCTTCCTTGTTTGCCGGTGTTTGTCCCCTCTCGATAGACGTGGTTCCGACGATGAGTTCGATGACACCAATGAAGAACTATATTATCTTCAGAAGTGCCAGGCAAGCAAAACCCCCTTGTTCATTCCGATACAGTCCTACTCTCTCGCTCCTGCTCTCTTTTACTGCATTAGGACAACAATGATTCATCTGTTACTTGCTGCGGTAGCTGAACCCCTTTATCCTCTGCATGACCTGTCATTGCCACAGTAAATAGATGAAACCCACTAGCATGAGTAGGAGTTGTTTGAGCCCTGATGTGCCTACTCATTCATGCTTGTTTGTCATGCCTGCTATTGCTTAGAGTTGAGTCAGGTCTGATTCATCGGGAATGAATCGGAGGTGTGTAAACATGTCCTACTGTTGAGAGCTAAGTGTGTGAACACGATTTGGTAAAGGTAGCGGTGAGAGGCCATGTAGGAGTACATTGTGGGTTGTCTCATTGCAGCCGTCCTCAGGAACTGAGTTCTGTGTTTGTGATCCATGAACAGCTACTACCACACATTGGGATCCTTAATTGACTCTCTCGACTTATTAATCAACCTGATCTCTGTCCAGGAGTTGCAACTAGTTTCTGGTGTTTGTAGGTAGTGTTAGTAGTCTACCAAGTGGCACCCGGTACAGGTGGGCTTGGGACAGACTAGGCACCATGGCACGGTGTACCAAGCATAGATCCACCCGTCGAGGTGGGCTTGGGAACCCTGCACACATCGTTTGGGGCCGTGAGCGACACCCCGGCCGGATCTCCTTGCGGATGGAACCCGAATAGGCGATAAACCTGGACTAGAGACTTGTGTGGTTAGTTAGGTCGTGGCCGACTCCCTCGCCAGGCTTCCGCTTGAAGGTTGCCGAGATACATGATGTGTACATGGCGGTAAGTGGCGAGAGCGTGTGTGAAGAAGTACACCCCTGCAGGGTTAATATGATCTATTCGAATAGCCGTGTCCGCGGTAAAGGACTTCTGGGTTGCCTGTACAGTTCATAGACAAGTGAAAGTGGATACTCTAAAATGCTCAAGATAAGCGTGAGTGCTATGGATGGCGCTCTCGTAGGGAGACGGGAGCGGATCCATAGTGGTGTATTGATATGGTGAATATGTGGACTCGTGTGCGCCACCTCAAAAGAGTTACTTGCAGTCGTAGTTCAGGATAGCCACCGAGTCAAAGCTGGCTTGCTGCAGTTAAACCCCACCATCCCCTTTGTTGATAATGATGCATATGTAGTTAGTTCTGATGTAAGTCTTGCTGGGTATATTTGTACTCACGTTTGCCTATTTTACGTTTTTGCAGAGATTTCCTTCTCACTAGTAGTTCCGCGTGGACTTCGACGTTTAGCTTGTTACCTCAGCTACGATCTTGTGCCCTCGGCAGGATCTGGTAGATAGTCAGGCTTCTCAGCCTTTTTCATTTGTTGATGTCTGTACCCAGACATGTTAAGCTTCCGCTTGTGCTTTGACTTGTATGCTCTGAGTGTTGGGTCATGAGACCCATGTTTGTAATATCTCGCTCCTCGGAGCCTATTGAATAAAATACTTGAGTTGTAGAGTCATGTTGTGATGCCATGTTGTATTTGCACATATCGAGCATATTGTGTGTATGTTATTGAAATGCTTGGTATGTGTGGGATCTGACTATCTAGTTGTTTATCCTTAGTAGTCTCTCTTATCGGGAAATGTCTCCTAGTGCTTCCACTGAGCCATGGCAGCTTGCTACTGCTCCGGAACACTTAGGCTGGCCGGCATGTGTCCTTCTTCGTTCCTGTGTCTGTCCCTTCGGGGAAATGTCACGCGATGAATACCGGAGTCCTGTTAGCCCGCTACAGCCCGATTCACTGGAGTCCTGCTAGCCCAGTGCTACAGCCTGGATTCACTCGCTGATGACCGACACGTTCGATGCTGGGTCATGGATGCCTGTCCCTGTAAGTTTGTGCCACTTTGGGTTTACGACTAGCCATGTCAGCCCGGGCTCCTTATCATATGGATGCTAGCGACACTATCATATACGTGTGCCAAAAGGCGCAAATGGTCCCGGGCAAAGGTAAGGCGACACCCGTGGGGATACCGTGCGTGAGGCCGCAAAGCGATATGAGGTGTTACATGCTAGATCGATGTGGCATTGAGTCGGGGTCCTGACAGCTTTGGTATCAGAGCTTGACTTCCTGTAGGATTACCAAGCCAAACTGGTCAAAGTTGAGTCTAGAAATTCTTTAGTTATATGTAGGGGAATTGATTGTGGGATGGAACGTAAGGCTCTTTTTACTCCTTATACCTCATGCCCTCTAATCCGAGTCATCTTATCTTTCCTACGGGGTTAAGGAACTAGGCTATCTCTTCTTTCTATTAGGATCACTTGTTTCTAATCCGTAGACTTATAGAATTGTTGGATTCAAGCCTCAGTTCAGTTCCTATTATTTCCCTGTATTCATAGTTGATCTCAGAACCTTGATATTATGATAATCGAGTGGTTATGCCACCATTTTACAGGATGTCTTAAATCTTTTCGAGCATTTACAGCCGTTATGCTGTCTGAGTCATCCCAGGTTTCTAAATAGTCTGATGCATTTGCAAATCCCTTCTTTTCATTCCGATGTCTTTTAGGCCAGGTTAACCACACTAAATTGCTGAGTTGAGGTACTATGTTGCCTCGACATATATGTTGGAGCTAGTATTATGACCCTAGGTGTCTTAGAGGATCACCAGGTAGTCTAGCCATGTTTTGTGTTCCCAGCGTGATGATTCTGGCCATCATTCTCAAAAGCATCTCGTGATGCCACTTAGTTAGTAGGCATTCTATTCCGGGCTTCTTGACCCAAGATTCACTCAACTTACCTCGTGTTGATAGTGTTGCTCGTACCTTTAGGATATTAGTAACCTTTGCGATAGTCCTCGAGGTCCGTGGTATTTCCTTCTTCCAAATACCATGAACCATTAAGGCAGAAGTTCTTTGAACCAAAAGCTCACAATCAGAGTACTCTTGAGGGGTTCTCCATTCATAATTGTGACTCTGTCAGTTCTACCTTTCTGCATGGGTTATCCGGAAGAAATATGTTGAACTCGTTCGACATGCTAGTCTATGCATCCACAACTCAGAAAATCGTATGTTCCTTTGAGTTGTCCCTCTTTAGTTGTTTTCTGGCCCTCGTCTATCAATTTATAGTAAGGAGTAGTTGGCAATCATGTTCATCGATACTTATTATTCTTGTGGTCCGTCAAGCCATTCTATTTCAGAATGACTAGGAGAAACAAACTCTAGAACCTCATCCATATCCAGGATTGGGTCAAAGTAGTTGTAATCCGCAAATCAAAATGCCAATCCAGCTTTTGATTCGTTCTACCTTGGAGTATTACCATCTTTATATCAAGAATGTCATAGGAATTACACATCATCTTATGAATTCTTGGTGCAGTGATACTTCTCGCCATCATTATTCATTCCTCGGTCCCCGTGTTGTTGAACCGGAATGCCGACAAGTGAACTATGATGTGTGAAATCAATACTCCTCGCAACTTTGTTGCTTGGTAGTTAAAGGACAATAATTTCATTCTTAGCGTGTTGGTTTTTGAATCATCATTCTAAGATTGATTGTTCTACCTAGTCTTTATTTTTTTGGTGCACTTCTCGATCAATGAGTTAGGATTGTATCAATCCCTTGCTTATTTGATCATCTCGTCTTGCCCTGAAAAGCAAGATTGTTCTCGAGCTTAGTAGCATATCGGTGGTTCGTGACTCTCCGAATGTCTTCTCGGAGGTATCACCAGGTTGTTCCCTGACCGCTATGTTGAACTCGTGATCAAGTTGGTTTCTTGTAACCACCCCTTCTCCAACAATCAGTGTCGGATACCCCTGAGTTAGTTGGTTAAGCTGGACAACAACTTGGAGAGTTGGAAGATAAAAGCTTGTCCTACTTAGTTCATTTTAAGGGATATCTTGTATGTGTGTTGAAGATGATATGTTCATTGATTGGTCCCTGTGATCAGTTGTTGGACCTATTGTCTCATCAAAACTTTGATTTGAGTGTGGGCTATCGGTAAATCAAATCAGAACCAACGATATTCGTAATGTTGTCTTACTCGTGGTTGATTCCTTGAGCATACACCATTACATCCTTTGGTCTGACCAATGCTATCACCGTGTTCACACAGTTGTGGAACTCCAACTATATGGAAACCTGGATGAATTGTTGTTGAGCCCATCAGCAACATTGTTATCTTCTTCGTGATCTGTGTTGAACATCCAGCTAGTATTGGAAACTTTTATAAGCGTTATCTTCATGACCCGTTCGTGATGCATATGTTTGGATGAAAGAAGTGAGTCCCTCTAATTCATGTGCATTTGATGCAAGTTGCCGCCATGAGTTTGAGAAGGCTTGTTTTACCTCCTTTGGAATCATCCCAAGTCAGTCATGCACGTGCAAAGTATTCTATGGTCTGTTAGACTGATCATCTTCGTTCCATATGAACTCCGTAGCACACTAAGCCACTGATTGATTTGTTCAAGGAAAAGAAGTCTAGCACGCGTAAAGACTTCGAAATCCTTGATGATGGTTCCCCACCTGAACTCGGTAGTGTTTTATTATAAGACTACTATGTGGTCATGCTTGTCTGAGACGGCGTGTTCACATGTGTGTAGCAGAACCAACTCATGTTTTGGAGCTTGCTATCGTAGTTCTTTTCCTGAGAATCTCGCAACGTCATCTCATCGATTTGTGTTGCAAACTTTCATTTTTTCTAGACTTGATGAGTCTGGAATGTCCTGACCCCAACCAGATCTGAATCTCAGGCAGATATGATGGTTGGAACAATTCCCAAGAACTACTATATTGGTCTCTCTGTAACCCGGTAAAGTGGATGTCGTGGCCAACACATCCAGCCAGAAGACCTATTGTTGTAGTATCTTGATTGAGGAAGTTGGCCACCTCCCCATAAGGACTTCGTAGGGTTTACTCCCTAGTTGTGCCTTATGATTTTTGTGTTCCCGAAGTCCGACCTTTTACTTGATGTTGTAGATATCAAACCATATCTATGAATGGGATACACTAGCACATCAAGGAGAACATTAGAAGCGGAGTGCTAAATGTCTCTCGGTCGGTCATCCAGATTTTGTTTCCTTGGCCTCGCTAAGGTGAAATCTAAGAAAGTGTTATCTTTCTTTGCATCTGCATCGTCCATCGCTGTTCATCATGGTAGTACGTTGTGTTGCCAGGATCCTTGACACGGATATTGGTAAAACCTTGATGAATATGGAAATGCTCAAGTTCTTGAGAGCACGCGCAAGCTCTAGGTGTTATCATCGGCACTAACTAGGATTGCTCTTAGTTTCCTCGGTTATGCTATAGCTTTTCAAACAGTGGACTCACTCTCTACTTTCGAGCTTCTCCCCAGTTACTAAAATCATCCCTTGTGTTGTTTTCAACAAGGTAATCCACATCATCCATTCTAATCTGGGTATGCCATTCTACCGAACCCCTCCAAATGGTCGCTCAAGAATTGCCTTAGCCTGGTATGGAGAGTTTCAATGGTCCTTTCCGATAGAGTTTCCTTCTGACTTCATCGAGTTGGATGAAGATCTCGAAAGTAAAGACGTCAAGATCAATATGAAGCAATGAATCAACATCTTCGAGAAGGGCAATTGGATCATGAAGATCGTGTTAGCTTTGTGTCCCCTCTGTCTACTTACCTTACGTCTTGAATCTCGGGATGAGATTCTTGTTTAGTAGGGGTGAGCTGTCACATCCCTAGTTCTGGTCTGCACTAGGCTAGCCCTTCCATGTGAGCATCATGTTTAAATTCAAATGAAACTTGAATTGAGGAATTTTCAAAAGCCTCAGAAAACCTCTAAAAATAACCAACATTTAAAAACTCATCAAATGAGTCCAAGAAAATGTTCCTGTTATTCTGTGAAAATATTGGCGTGAGGTAAAATTCAAACCAATATTTTCAGAGTCACAGAAATAATTTATTTTGGGTCTTTGATTTAAATCAATAATATATTTGGGTTGGAATTATTTCTGCTATATAAGAAATAATGTTCAAATATTTTGTAAGTTTGCATGTGACCTTGGACTAGCTCTCTGAGCTCACATAAAAATTTACAGAAAGTTTTAAAATGGTTTAGTTTCCAAACTAAACCAAAACAAAATAACAGAAATAGAAAAAACTAAAATAAAAGAGAGAGAGAGAGACTTACCTGGAACTTACCTGGGATCCACCAAAGCCCACCTGGCCGGCCCGGTTGGCCAGCCCAGCCCACCTCCTCGCGCGTCGTCTTCCCCATGCCTTCTGGCATCGTGCGTGGCGCGCGCACAGCCGAGCCGCGGCCACCTCCTGCTTCCACCTCCTCCTGCCTCCCTGCTCGCTTCCTCGACCCCAGGGAGATGCCACGCGGCCCCCTCGACGCTCTCTCACTCTCCCCATGCTCATCCCCTCCTCTGTCCCCCTTCCCCTCTCTTCCCCGAGCGCCGCCATCGCCGCCGCTTGCCATAGCCGTGCCCGCCGAGCTCCCCTCACCTCGCTGACCCGCCCAGGAGAACCGCAGGGTCGTCTTCATCATCTACGCAGAGCCACGCGACGCCTGCCGCCCTGCATCGCCGGCTACCTCGCCTTCTTCCCCCTCGGACGCCAAGATCGCCACGGCCGCGCCGTCTCCTCCGAGCCTTCCCCGAGCCTGCTTTAACGCCCCCTGCACTCCCCGTGAGCTTATCTTCCTCCTCCCCCCTTCCCGTTCTCGCTCTCAAGCACCGCCGCGACCTCACCGAGCTCGACCGCGCCCGCCGCCGCCACCGCACGTCGCCGTCATGGCCAGAGCCATAGTGGCTCGAAGCCGGGCACACCACCGTGCTCCACACCTCACTAGGAGCACGTAACACACACCAAAGCCTCCCCTAGCGCCCTGCATCGCCTAGCCCGCCGTTGGCCGAACTCTGGTCGCCGCCGTCGTCGTGGTTGCCATCGCCTCCGGCCACCCCAGCTCTTCCCACTTGCCCTGCTAGATGTGCGCGAGCCCCAGCTATGCATAGGACCAAACCCCGGTCGATTTGGTCGACCGTGGGCAAAACCCGAGCCAACCCAGTGTGCCTCCGCCGCGTTTCGGTCGCCGCCGGCGTAACTCCGGCGATGGTGACGTGGCCGCTTAGTTTAGGTTAACGACGCACTTAGTCAACACTTAGTTACACTGACAGCCGGGCCCCACTGCCTAATTAAACTTATATTAGTTTCTGCTTAGTATTAACTAATCACAACGGCCCCACGCGTCAGTGTTGACCAAGCTGACGTGGCCGTTGACTGGGTCCACATGTCAGCGACACTAATCAGCCCCAGTCACTGACCAGTGGACCCCACTGGTCAGGTTTGACCTGAACCCGCCCTGTTGACCTGATGACGTTAGGGTGATGTCATGCTGACGCAATAAATGATTTTCTGGATTTAAAATAAATCAGAAAATCCAGAAAATACCACAAACTTCTAAAAATGATAGAAATTCAACCGTAACTCCAAATGAAATAAATTATATATGAAAAATGATCAGAAAAATCCAATCTATCCATCTGTACCATTTTCATGCATGTTAGAACAACTTATGGCTACTGTTTAGGCCAAATCATATAAATGACATTTAAACCCTCACATATGGGGTTTGAATTTGAACCTAGGGTTCAAACCAACTCCATTTAACATGTTGCTAGTTGCATTAGCTCAAAACACATTCATATTGCCATGTCATAGCATGCATCATATTGTGCATTGCATTGATTGTGTTCTTCCTTGTTTGCCGGTGTTTGTCCCCTCTTGATAGACGTGGTTCCGACGATGAGTTCGATGACACCAATGAAGAATTATATTATCTTCAGAAGTGCCAGGCAACCAAAACCCCCTTGCTCATTCCGATACAATCCTACTCTCTCGCTCCTGCTCTCTTTTACTGCTTTAGGACAACAACGATTCATCTGTTACTTGCTGCGGTAGCTGAACCCCTTTATCCTCTGCATGACCTGTCATTGCCACATTATATAGATGAAACCCACTAGCATGAGTAGGAGTTGTTTGAGCCCTGATGTGCCTACTCATTCATGCTTGTTTGTCATGCCTGCTATTGCTTAGAGTTGAGTCAGGTCTGATTCATCGGGAATGAATCGGAGGTGTGTAAACATGTCCTACTGTTGAGAGCTAAGTGTGTGAACACGATTTGGTAAAGGTAGCGGTGAGAGGCCATGTAGGAGTACATGGTGGGTTGTCTCATTGCAGCCGTCCTGAGGAACTGAGTTCTGTGTTTGTGATCCATGAACAGCTACTACCACACATTGGGATCCTTAATTGACTCTCTCGACTTATTAATCAACCTGATCTCTGTCCAGGAGTTGCAACTAGTTTCTGGTGTTTGTAGGTAGTGTTAGTAGTCTACCAAGTGGCATCCGGTATAGGTGGGCTTGGGACAGACTAGGCACCGTGGCACGGTGTACCAAGCGTAGATCCACCCGTCGAGGTGTGCTTGGGAACCCTGCACACATCGTTTGGGGCCGTGAGCGACACCCCGGCCGGATCTCCTTGCGGATGGAACCCGAATAGGCGATAAACCTGGACTAGAGACTTGTGTGGTTAGTTAGGTCGTGGCCGACTCCCTCGCCAGGCTTCCGCTTGAAGGTTGCCGAGATACATGACGTGTACATGGCGGTAAGTGGCGAGAGCGTGTGTGAAGAAGTACACCCCTGCAGGGTTAATATGATCTATTCGAATAGCCGTGTCCGCGGTAAAGGACTTCTGGGTTGCCTGTACAGTTCATAGACAAGTGAAAGTGGATACTCTAAAATGCGCAAGATAAGCGTGAGTGCTATGGATGGCGTCCTCGTAGGGAGACGGGAGCGGATCCATAGTGGTGTATTGATATGGTGAATATGTGGACTCGTGTGCGCCACCTCAAAAGAGTTACTTGCAGTCGTAGTTCAGGATAGCCACCGAATCAAAGCTGGCTTGCTGCAGTTAAACCCCACCACCCCCTTTGTTGATAATGATGCATATGTAGTTAGTTCTGATGTAAGTCTTGCTGGGTACATTTGTACTCATGTTTTCCTATTTTATGTTTTTGCAGAGACTTCCGTCTCACTAGTAGTTCCGCGTGGACTTCGACGTTTAGCTTGTTACCTCAGCTACGATCTTGTGCCCTCGGCAGGATCTGGTAGATAATCAGGCTTCTCAGCCTTTTTCATTTGTAGATGTCTGTACCCAAACATGTTAAGCTTCCGCTTGTGCTTTGACTTGTATGCTCTGAGTGTTGGGTCATGAGACCCATGTTTGTAATATCTCGCTCCTCGGAGCCTATTGAATAAAATACTTGAGTTGTAGAGTCATGTTGTGATGCCATGTTGTATTTGCACATATCGAGCATATTGTGTGTATGTTATTGAAATGCTTGGTATGTGTGGGATCTGACTATCTAGTTGTTTATCCTTAGTAGTCTCTCTTACCGGGAAATGTCTCCTAGTGCTTCCACTGAGCCATGGTAGCTTGCTACTGCTCCGGAACACTTAGGCTGGCCGGCATGTGTCCTTCTTCGTTCCTGTGTCTGTCCCTTCGGGGAAATGTCACGCGATGAATACCGGAGTCCTGTTAACCCGCTACAGCCCGGTTCACCGGAGTCCTGCTAGCCCAGTGCTACAGCCTAGATTCACTCGCTGATGACCGACACGTTCGATGCTGGGTCATGGATGCCTGTCCGTGTAAGTTTGTGCCAATTTGGGTTTACGACTAGCCATGTCAGCCCGGGCTCCTTATCATATGGATGCTAGCGACACTATCATATACGTGTGCCAAAAGGCGCAAACGGTCCCGGGCAAAGGTAAGGCGACACCCGTGGGGATACCGTGCGTGAGGCCGCAAAGCGATATGAGGTGTTACATGCTAGATCGATGTGGCATTGAGTCGGGGTCCTGACAAAGCTCCTACTGAACTTCGAAGGTCCACAAGGACATGTTCCGCACCAGAGTGGTATGGCAACTGTCGGTGTCAAAACCGGTGGATCTCGGGTAGGGGGTCCTGAACTATGCATCTAGGCGGATGGTAACAGGAGACAAGGGACACGATGTTTTTACCCAGGTTCAGGCCCTCTCGATGGAGGTAAAACCCTACTCCTGCTTGATTGATATTGATGATATGGGTAGTACAAGAGTGGATCTACCACGAGATCAAGGAGGCTAAACCCTAGAAGCTAGCCTATGGTATGATTGTTGTTCATCCTATGGACTAAAACCCTCCGGTGTATATAGACACCGGAGAGGGCTAGGGTTACATAGAGTCGGTTACAATGGTAGGAGATCTACATATCCATATTTCCAAGCTTGCCTTCCACGCCAAGGAAAGTCCCATCCGGACACGGGACGAAGTCTTCAATCTTGTATCTTCGTAGTCTTGGAGTCCGGCCAATGATGATAGTTCGGCTATCCGGACACCCTGTCGGTGTCAAAACCGGCGGATCTCGGGTAGGGGGTCCCGAACTGTGCGTCTAGGCGGATGGTAACAGAAGACAAGGGACACGATGTTTTTAACCAGGTTCGGGCCCTCTCGATGGAGGTAAAACCCTACTCCTGCTTGATTGATATTGATGATATGGGTAGTACAAGAGTGGATCTACCACGAGATCAAGGAGGCTAAACCCTAGAAGCTAGCCTATGGTATGATTGTTGTAATGGTTGTTGTGTCCTACGGACTAAAGCCTCCCGGTTTATATAGACACCGGAGAGGGCTAGGGTTACACAGAGTCGGTTACAATGGTAGGAGATCTACATATCCGTATCGCCAAGCTTGCCTTCCACGCCAAGGAAAGTCCCATCCGGACACGGGACGAAGTCTTCAATCTTGTATCTTCATAGTCTTGGAGTCCGGCTGACGATGATAGTCCGGCTGTCCGGACACCCCCTAGTCCAGGACTCCCTCAGTAGCCCCCGAACCAGGCTTCAATGACGATAAGTCCAGCGCGTATATAGTCTTCGGCGTTGCAAGGCGGGTTCTCCTTCAAGTTCCATGTACCTGCCGAACAGTGTCCGGCTTCCTTATCAATGTTGCGCTTCTTGGCTTCCACGCCCAATAATGGCCACCTTCCACGCGTCGCATGAATGCGAAAAGCCAGGGTATCTTTTATGTTTTCCCCCTTAGTTGTGCAAATAATCTGCCTATAAGAGAGGCAAGAATCCATATCCAAATCACACCATCATCCTTCCGCGAGTACTCATCCGAGCGCCTCCGACCAAAAATCCATTCCATCATGGACCGTCGACGCGGCTCCTCCTCTCGCGCTCCCAGCCCTCTGCCAGGAGACTGGCGGAGATGCTCTGTCCCGCACAACGAGCTGGTGACGCTCCAAGAAAGGGATATCTCCCTCCGGCCTTCATGGTCCCGGTTCGAGCCGGGCTGGCCACCTACCAAGGTGGGAAGCAAGCGGAGGCTACCCCAAGTCCCAACAAAGGGGAGCGGGTATGCTTCGTCCCCTATCTGATAAGGGGGCTCGGATTTCCTATACATCCGTTCCTCCGCGGGCTCCTGGAGTTCTACGGACTCCAGCTCCATCACCTCACGCCCGCCTCTATCCTGCATATCGCGGGTTACGTAGCTCTTTGCGAGCTATTTCTGGGCGTCGAGCCCCACTTTGCACTGTGGAAGAGATTGTTCTGCCTTGTACCCCGCTCTCACGAGGGGTCCATATACCAAGTGGGCGGCGCCGAAATATGGCGCATTGCCGGGACCGGATATCCATCCGAAACCCCTAAGAAGGCGTCCGAAGACTGGCCTTCGGAATGGTTTTACATAGAAGACGCTCCGCTGCCGGACCCTGTTCGGATCGGCCTCCCGGAGTTCAGTACTGCTCCTCTGAAGAAACGCCTTAGTTGGCATCCGCGGAGCCCCCAACTGGAGGAAGACAAGAGCGTCCATTATTTGATGGGCCGGATAAGGTTACTGGCCCATTCCGGGTTGACCATGATTGGAGTCATGGCAACATGCATTATGCGGGGGGTGCAGCCACTACAATACAGGGGCCACCCCATGTGGGATTTCAACGGGGAGGACGATGCCACCCGTCATGGACACAAAGGGCCGGGTTCGGTCGAGGACCTGGCGAAGATCCTGTCCGGCCTGTACAAGGGGGAGAGGGAGGACTTCCTCCAGACGAACCCGTTGAATGGGTTCTCCATGAATAACCCTCGGCGCTGGGTGAGCGAACACTTTACGTGCCCGACCCATGCTTTCAAAGTTTAAGTTTCTTATATTATGTTTTTCGATGCAGGAGCTGCGTCGGGTTGTGGAGGACATGGTAAGTCCAGCTCCGCAACCCGAGGCTCCAGAGAGATCCCAGGATTCAGCCTCCGAAGAGGATCCGTACATAAAGGTTGAGCTTATCGATGGGGTGTTCCACCAGCTGAGCATGGATAATGCTTTAGTCGCCATTACGGCTGACTACCCCAAACTATATCCGGCTTCCCAGGTGATTGTGACCGAAGTCCCGACACCATTATTTCTTCCTTGCTCATTTCTGACCTTCGCATACGATGGTGTTTTGCAGGAAATGCCGTCAAGGCAGGAAGCCGAGCCCGCGGCGGCTAACCAACAAAGGCCAGTCCGGACCAGTAGGGGGAAGAGGAGCACGACGCGGATTGAAATGTCGCTGCAAAGGTATAGCTCACAGTTCATTATTTGGAGCAACGTTCCTAGGAAGCGTTTGAGTGCTCATGACTTTTGTAGGAGAAAAAGCGCCCGCCGGACTGCGTGCGTAGAGGTTACCAATCCAACCTCTACCAGCCAGGCTCCAGTACCTAGTCTGGAGGGGGAGGCGAGCGCAAGGCGCGAGCCGGACACTCCTCCAATGGAGGATGGCTACAGGCTGTCCGCTACCAAGTCTGAGGTGGAGAGCGCCATGAACCATAGGCGCCGCCGGGCAGTATTTCGTGACGCGTGCTTCTCCCCTGAGGCGTTGAATGCCTTTAACACGGGGGACGCGCACCTCCGTGCTGCTCAAGATGGTTTTACCAGAGCCACGGAGCAGTATGTAAAAGACATACGAGTAAGAGAATTTAATAGTTGTATATGCCAGTAGCCCCCGAGACTTAAAGTAGTTATATTAACTGATTTAAGGATCATTTGAAACGCAGGATCTTACGGAGAAGAATACCCAACTGTCTCAGGAGCTGCAAGAGTGCAAGGCCCAACTCGAGGCCGCACTTGCTGCCGCAGGAGGAAACACAAAGACCCCTCCTGGTAACACATTATTTTAAAAATATAAGCGGTGTGCGGCGTGCGCGCGAGTCTAATAATGACATTGCAGGTGCTGCCGGACAAGATCCGGACAGGCAAGAACTACTGCGCCAGCTGAAGGCCGGCGAGAGGGTGCTGAATAAGTGCAGCAGGAAAGGAACAAGCTCCAGGATGCCCACGCCCAGCTCGGAGAAGAGCTGAAAGGTGTTCGGGCCGAGCTATCTGGCTCCGTTAAGGAGAATCAGCGGCTTCGTCGCGGCATCTATAGTAAGTGCTTGAGCGAACTCCTTTGAAAAGAAGAGTTCGGCGAGGAAGTCAATTGACAAAATATGTCTGTAGGTATACTCACAGGTCGCCCTGCAGAGGAGATGCCCGTATCGACGGGTGATCGACTTCCCGAACTGTTGCAGCTGCTCGAACGAGTTCGGCAGGCAATGAGCGGCGTCGTCCAGGCTTTATGGCCGGCCCTCTCCCTACCCGAGGGCCTTGGGGAGCTTGCGGAGAAGCTTCAGGGAGTGCGGCAGCGCTTCCGTTTATGGAAGATTTCGGCCTGCCGCCAAGGTGCCAGGGAGGCCTGGGCCATGGTGAAGACGCGGTACAAGAAGGCGGATCCCAATCACATGGCCGAGGTCGGACCTGTGGGGCCCGATGGGAAGGATCCCTGTGAGTTTAGTATACGGCCAAGTAGAGTTGGCCGCTAAATTTTCCCAACGGGACTGTAAATTAGACAGCCTGTTAGACGGGATTGAGGAGGAATACAGTCAGTCGATTTGACCATGTATTTTAAAATGACATGTAAATGCCTTCTAGCCAGATTGTAGATCGTTTGTCTTTGCCGACCTTTTCGCTTCAACCTCGGGACCCTAGAGTCCGGAGTGTGTCCGAATACCTTCTCGGTTAAGAAACAACCGGGGCATGCATGGAGACCAGGCGTAGGGGTCATTAGTGCTTTATCAGACAAGTGCCCAACTAGTTATGTTATATTACATGGTTAGTAAGAAACATCTTCCAGGGAGAATAGTTCCGTTAAGGGTTCCTTTCCCTGGGAGGCATGCCCTAAAGTGCATGTCCGGTCTGCGAAAAGAGCAGAAAAACATCTGGGGGCAGATAAATAAGTAGGTAAAAAATCATCTTTCAAGTCACCGACCGAATATTCCCTTAAGAACGCTAGCTTTCGGCTTCACCCAGTCTGAGGTACACATCCGGCTGACCCGGCAGTAACAATCGCAGAGGTGCTCCCTTTACCTCCTAGCCGAACAATCGGGAACGTAGGGGTAAGCACAGGAGCCAGGCAACCCAGCTTGGCCAAAACTTAAGTCATATCGATGCATATAATGGTGAATAAAAGGTACATGTGGAAGCTTGACACATGTGCTGGGCATGAAGCCCTTATAATTAAGCTTCTGGTAAAGAAGCCCCCAGGTATAATGAGTGCGGATGGCACATCAAGTGTGTGCAAACAATACGCAAGTAGGCCCTTAAGGGCTTGTTAGGAGAAAGGGTTGAGAGAAGAAAGAGAAAGAAAAGACAGCTGAAGTTTAAAAATTTGGACGGGGGAAGGGGACAAACTCTTAGTCCGGCGCTAGGCATAGAATCTTCGGAGGCGGGCTGCGTTCCATGGGTTCGGCTCGAGTCGGTTGTCCGACGCATTTCGTAGACGGTACGCTCCGCCGGTCAGGACTTGATCGATAATGAAGGGGCCCTCCCATTTGGGCTTGAGCTTGTCCTTTTTCTTGTCCGGCAGGCGTAGAACTAGTTCGCCAACGTTGTAAGTCTTGGCCCGTACTTCTCTGCTTTGATATCTTCGAGCCTGCTGCTGATAGAATGCGGAACGAGCCTTGGCGACGTCGCGTTCTTCCTCCAATGCGTCCAAGCTGTCCTGCCGATCCAGCTCGGCTTCTCTTTCTTCGTACATGCGCACTCGAGGTGAGTCATGAATGATGTCGCAGGGCAGAACTGCCTCTGCGCCGTATACCATAAAAAATGGTGTGAATCCGGTAGTACGGTTGGGCGTTGTCCGCAGCCCCCAGAGTACGGAGTCGAGCTCCTCTACCCAGTGCGTGTCAGATTTCGTAAGTGACCGCACTAGTCTGGGTTTGATGCCGCTCATTATTAGACCATTTGCTCGTTCCACTTGACCGTTGGTTTGAGGATGATAGACTGAAGCGTAATCGAGCTTAATGCCCATATTTTTGCACCATGATTTAACCTCGTCGGCCGTGAAGTTCGTGCCGTTATCGGTGATGATGCTGTGGGGGACACCATAACGGTGTACTACCCCGGAGATAAAGTCTATCACTGGTCCGGACTCTGCCGTTTTGACTGGCTTGGCCTCTATCCATTTGGTGAATTTGTCCACCATGACCAATAGGTACCTTTGCTTGTGGGTTCCCCTTTAAGGGGTCCAACCATGTCAAGCCCCCAGACCGCGAACGGCCAGGTAATGGGTATAGTTTTGAGGGCGGTGGGTGGCATATGGCTCTGATTAGCAAAGAGCTGACAACCGACGCATCTTTGGACTAAGTCCTGAGCATCTGCCCGGGCCGTCGGCCAATAAAATCCTGTACGGAATGCCTTTCCTACAAGGGCCCGAGCTGCGGCGTGGTGTCCGCCTAGTCCGGCATGAATTTCAGCCAGAAGGTTTCGCCCTTCCTCTTCGGAGATACACCTTTGAAGGACTCCGGTTGTGCTTTTCTTATAAAGTTCTCCCTCATGGACCTTGTAGGCTTTAGATCGCCGGACTATGCAGCGGGCCTCATTTTGGTCTTCGGGAAGTTCCTGCCTAAGCAAGTAGGCTAGGAATGGTTCTGTCCACGGGGCGATTACTGCCATTATGTCGTGGGCTGAAGGTGTTATTTCATCGGCTGAATCGCCGGTTATGTCAGATTGCTCTGTGTCGGTTGGTGCGGCTGCTTCCGGTTTGTTATTTCCGGACTCCTCTTCCCATAGTGCGGATGGCTTAAAGAGCCGTTCCAGGAAGATGTTTGGAGGGACAGCGTCACGTTTTGCGCCGATGCGTGCCAATATGTCGGCTGCTTGGTTATTATCCCGGGCTACGTGATGGAATTCAAGTCCTTCAAACCGAGCTGACATTTTTAGGACAGTGTTGCGATATGCTGCCATTTTCGGATCCTTGGCATCAAAGTCTCCATTTATTTGGGATATTGCAAGGTTTGAATCCCCGCGCACCTCTAGGCGTTGAATGCCCATGGAGATTGCCATCCGGAGGCCATGTAAAAGGGCCTCGTATTCGGCTGCGTTGTTGGAGTCCGTGTACATTATCTGAAGTACGTATTGGACTGTGTCCCCGGTTGGGGACGTCAATACGACGCCAGCCCCCAATCCGGCCAACATTTTAGAGCCGTCGAAGTGCATAATCCAATTGGAGTATGCGCCGTACTCTTTAGGGAGTTCGGCTTCGGTCCATTCAGCGACAAAGTCAGCCAAAACTTGTGACTTTATAGCTCGCCGAGGTTTGTAAGTTATATCGAATGGTAAGAGCTCAATGGCCCATTTTGCAATCCTGCCCGTCGCGTCGCGGTTGTTTATAATGTCGTTGAGGGGTACTTCGGAGGCCACTGTTATCGAACACTCTTGAAAGTAGTGTCGGAGCTTCCGGGATGCCATGAACACCGCATACGCTATCTTTTGATAGTGCGGGTAACGGGACTTGCAGGGGGTTAACACAGTGGATACGTAGTACACTGGTTTTTGAAGAGGGAATTTATGCCCTTCTGTCTCTCGTTCGACGACGAGTACCGCGCTTACAACTTGATGTGTTGCCGCGATGTATAACAACATTGGTTCGCCCAGGTTGGGCGCAGCCAGGACCGGATTTGTTGCCAATATGGCTTTTATTTCTTCGAGTCCGGCAGTGGCAGCATCCGTCCACTCGAAGTGTTCGGTGCGCCTAAGGAGGCGATAGAGGGGCAATGCCTTTTCTCCTAGACGGGAGATAAAGCGGCTTAGAGCCGCCACGCATCCAGTCAATTTTTGTATTTGTTTGAGGTCTTTTGGAATATCTAGCTGTGACAGAGCTCGGATCTTGGCTGGGTTTGCTTCAATTCCTCTACCGGATACAATGAAGCCCAGGAGCTTTCCGGCTGGTACGCCGAAAACGCATTTTTCCGGATTCAGCTTGATGTCATATGCTCTGAGGTTGTCGAATGTGAGCCTCAAGTCGTCTACTAGAGTTTCGACGTGTTTGGTTTTGACGACTACGTCGTCTACGTATGCCTCTACTGTTTTGCCGATCTGGGTGGCCAGACATGTTTGAATCATGCGCTGATATGTTGCGCCGGCGTTTTTAAGTCCGAAGGGCATCGTGTTGAAGCAGAATGGTCCATATGGAGTGATGAATGCCGTTGCGGCTTGGTCCGCTTCCGCCATCTTGATTTGATGGTAGCCGGAGTATGCGTCAAGGAAGCACAATGAATCGTGTCCTGCGGTAGCGTCGATTATCTGGTCGATGCGGGGGAGGGGGAAGGGATCCTTTGGGCAGGCCTTGTTGAGGTCTTTAAAATCGACACATAGGCGCCAGGATTTGTCCTTCTTTGGTACCATTACCAGGTTTGCTAGCCAATCCGGATGTTTGATATCTCTGATGAATCCGGCTTCCAATAGTTTGGCTAGCTCTTCTCCCATTGCCTGTCTTTTGGGTTCGGAAAATCGTCGAAGAGCCTGTTTGACTGGCTTGAATCCTTTTAGGATGTTTAGGCTGTGTTCTGCCAATCTGCGTGGGATTCCGGGCATATCCGAAGGGTGCCAGGCGAAAATGTCCCAATTTTCCCGAAGGAATTCTCGCAGTGCGGCGTCTACATCAGGGTTCAACTGTGCCCCGATGGAAGCCGTCTTTGTCGGGTCCGTTGGATGGACCTGGAATTTTACTATTTCGTCCGCTGGTTTAAAGGAGGTGGACTTGGATCTCTTATCGAGTATCACATCGTCCCTATTCACAGTAGAGCGCAGCGCGGTGAGTTCTTCTGCCGCTAGGGCTTCGGATAGTGCCTCCAGGGCTAATGCGGCTGTCTTGTTTTCGGCGCGGAGTGCTATGTCCGGATCACTAACGAGAGTGATTATTCCGCCGGGCCCAGGCATTTTGAGCTTCATGTACCCGTAATGGGGTACGGCTTGAAAAATTGTGAATGCCTCTCGTCCTAATATAGCGTGATATCCGCTGTTGAACGGGGCCACTTGGAACGTGACTTCTTCGGATCTGTAATTGTCCGGCGAGCCGAACACCACATCGAGTGTGATTTTTCCGGTGCAGCGCGCTTCCCGGCTAGGGATTATTCCTCTGAAGGTTGTGCTGCTTCGCTCAATGCGGCTCCAGTCTATTTCCATTTTTTGAAGAGTTTCCTCGTAGATGAGGTTTAATCCGCTGCCGCCATCCATGAGGACCTTTGTAAGTCGAAAGCCGTCCACTATTGGACTAAGTACCAGTGCGGCTGGTGCTCGGGCTGTTCGGAATTTAGGTTCGTCGCTGGCGTTGAAGGTGATGGCTGTGTCGCTCCATGGATTTGTTGTTGCTACTTGGTAGACTTCGGCGAGGCTGCGGATTGTTCGTTTCCGCATATTATTTGATGCGAAAGTCTCGAAGACTGTTGATACCGTACCGGTATTGTTGGAGTGGTTTTCCGGGGCTAGAAGCTCCTCGCCACTTTTGGCCACCTGCCGTAATATCCAACATGCTCGAAGGCTATGTGTTGGGATGGCGCCCTCTGTACTGTGAATTTTACAGGGTCCGCTAAGCCATCCCTCCAGTACGGTTCCGTGCCCTTTATGGGGTTTTTGCTTTTTGGTTTTTGTATCTGGTGCCTGAGTGTAATGCACCCTTTTGTTGCGGACTAGGGTTGTATTCGGGGCCGGATTGTCCCAAAACTTATTTTCGGTTTTCCGGAAACTCTCCATCGCACAGTACTTTCGTACTATGGACGCCAGGTCGGCGAAGCGTGTAATTTCACGACGGCTGACGGCGTTCAAGATTCCCTCGTCCGTGCAATTATTGCAAAAAATTGAGATTGCGTTTTCCTCTCGGCAGTCCTTTATCCTGTCCATAACCAGGAGGAATCTGGCCCAGTAGTGATGTACTGTTTCAGCGGGCTCTTGCCGGATTAGAGATAGATCGCATATGTCTGGGCGGGTGGGTGGAATTAAGTCCGGAACCCTACCCATCTCAAGGCTCAAGGCCGAGAAGTTTCCAAATTTGGAAGCTTGGATTGCTGGACGTTGTCCAACGAGTCCGGTCCGATGCCTGACTTTAAGTTCAGTGCTTGATCGAAGTCCGTCCCTCCGCGGGAATCCGGCATGGAGGGTTCGGGAGCCCGGACATGACTAGTTTTCAATACAGGAGAAGAGTCGCCGCATTGTTCCTCTACCACTGCAACGTGGTGGGTGACCTGGGGAGAGTTAATCTCTCTCAGATCGGTTTTAAGCCCAATCTGATTGTAGTCTGTAGCGACTCCCAGGGCGGCGATGCGATCCAAGAGCTCGTTTACGGACGAGAGCTCTATTGGATCCAGCCGCTCGGCGAATTCCGAGCTGACGTGAAGATTGCTTTTGACGACTTGAGAGGTCATTGTCGAAGCGGTGGCCGGACAGGCGGTCATAAGAAAACCACCTAGCCGGATAGTTTGGCCGGCGGCCAAGGCTCCTTTGGCGAAAATACCGTCCTTGAAGACGGGAGGAGGAATCCTTCCTATCGGTGACGGCACAGAGGAACTCTCAATGAAAGCACCAATGTCGGTGTCAAAACCGGCGGATCTCCGGTAGGGGGTCCCGAACTGTGCGTCTAGGCGGATGGTAATAGGAGACAAGGGACACAATGTTTTTACCCAGGTTCGGGCCCTCTCGATGGAGGTAAAACCCTACTCCTGCTTGATTGATATTGATGATATGGGTAGTACAAGAGTGGATCTACCACGAGATCAAGGAGGCTAAACCCTAGAAGCTAGCCTATGGTATGATTGTTGTAATGATTGTTCGTCCTACGGACTAAAGCCTCCCGGTTTATATAGACACCGGAGAGGGCTAGGGTTACACAGAGTCGGTTACAATGGTAGGAGATCTACATATCTGTATCACCAAGCTTGCCTTCCACGCCAAGGAAAGTCCCATCCGGACACGGGACGAAGTCTTCAATCTTGTATCTTCATAGTCTTGGAGTCCGGCTGACGATGATAGTCCGGCTGTCCGGACACCCCCTAGTCCAGGACTCCCTCACACCCCCTAGTCCAGAACTCCCTCAGTAGCCCCTAAACCAGGCTTCAATGACGACGAGTCCGGCACGCATATTGTCTTCGGCATTGCAAGGCGGGTTCCTCCTCCGAATAATTCATAGAAGATTGTGAACACCAGGATAGTGTCGGGCTCTGCAAAATAAATTCCACATACCACCGTAGAGAGAATAATATTTACACAACTTCAATCTGCTGACGTATGACGTCACGCCATGGCCAAGCCTTTACTCGAATCATTTTTGTCATACCACCTCAGCGCATTTAGCGAAGCGATTTCCTTGGCACGTCTTGTCGAAGCAGAGATCGTTTTCCCCTTATTCCGGGATTCCCATCAATACGGACATGGGTAACCCAACCGCGCCATTGATTGCGGCGCTTGGAGATAAGTGAGTTTTACCAGGCTGGTGGGGACGCATAGTTTCATCCGCCCATATATAAGGGGATAAGGATCCACCTTTTTACCTACGCCTTCTTCCTCCTTTGCTTATCCATCTCCGTGCACTCGAGCTCCAGCGCCCAAGTCCGCACATCTCACCTCAACCTTCTCCAACCATGTCCGGAGCGGGAGGCAAGTGGATGGCCTCCTCCGTTACGGAGGGGCACATCAAGAAGCTGCGTAGCGCCGGATATTTGTCCAGCGGTATCGCGCACCGGCTCCCCGATGAGGGGCAGCTCATCCCCACCCCCGGGCCCCATGAGAGGGTGGTATTCCTGCCCCATTTCCTCCATGGACTGGGCTTCCCACTCCACCCCTTTGTCCGGGGGCTCATGTTCTACTATGGCCTGGATTTCCATGATCTAGCCCCGAATTTCATCCTCAACATCTCGGTGTTTATCGTCATGTGCGAGGCCTTCCTCTGCATCCAGCCCCACTTCGGCTTGTGGCTCAAGACCTTTAATGTCAAGCCGAAGGTCGTGAAGGGCAGCCAAGCAGAGTGCGGAGGCGCCATGGTGGGCAAGATGCCCAATGTCACTTGGCTCGAGGGCGCCTTCGTGGAAACCATCATAGGGTGGCAATCAGGGTGGTTCTACATCACCGAGCCGCGTGACCCTGAATGGGCAGCGGTCCCCGAATTCAGATCTGGCATCCCCATGCGGCTCACTTCCTGGAAAGAGAAGGGCCTGCTGTGGGGTACTTCGGAAGAGCTGACCGGACTCCAATCCTGTCTCCAAACCCTGGTGAACAAGAAGCTCAAGCTTGTCAACGTGATCCAGGTCATGCTCATCCGCCGGATTCTCCCCTGCCAACAGCGGGACTTCAATTTGTGGGAGTTTGATCCGGCACAGCACCAGACCTTGAGCGGGCTCTTCGACACTATGTACGAAGATGCCTGGAAGGTGGTGTTCAAGGGCGCCGAGGCTCCCGCATCCACTACCGAGGATCGCGGATTCAGCTCGCAGCATCCGGCTGGCGAGGTAAGCCATGTTATCCTTTATGGGACACTCGCTTTTCATAGTTTGACTCTATGTGGGATCTAAACTCCCAATACCTTTAACAGGCCTGGTAGGAGACGTCCGGACAGGTTAACTATCCGGCTCCCCTTCCAGAAGACCCAGCAGATGCCCGTTTGACAGGGCTGCTGGTCCCAGCGCCTTACATGGTGCCGGAGAAGAATGCCAAGAAGAAGGCCACGGGAACCCGAAGGAGTTCCCGACGCCAGGTGTTATCGGATTCATCATCCGATGACTCCGAGGTGGACTCCTCCCACGAGGACGAAGAGGAGAAGAAAGAGGCCTCTCCCCCAGCGGGGGGGGGGGGGGGGGGGAGAAGAAGAGGAAGGCCTCCCCAACGAGGGAGGCCGAAGGGTCCAAGAAGGGAAGGACCCTTCCCCCGGACTGTTTCGCCAACGTCGGCGATGGTGACGAGGAGTGGCCCTCAAGGGCCAAGCCCCTGGCAAGATCGTAAGTATCCGGACTCCTGAATAACTCATAATTTTTTCTTTTTGTCGCATGGTGTCTTTCTAACGCTGCATACAACCCTGTAGTCCGCCCAAGGACGATCTTCCCGCTTTGTCGAGCGGGTCCTTGGGCACGTGGGATGTGGATAGCACTTCACTTTCGACCGCCTCCACCCCCCGCGATGCTGACGACGCTGAGGTGGGATCCTGGAAAGGGACCCACCAGGAGGAGGAGGCCCCGAAGGTGCCGCAGGACAACCTCCCGGACTTTGGACCGGACTCCGCACCGGAACCTGCAGTGGTTCTGGAGTCCGGCGGGCGGCCCCTTTGTAAGAAGGGCAGGACTGTGACGCCGGTGGCCTCTGTCCAACTGGAGGCACCGGATAACTTGCTGGAGGCGCTCAACGGCGCTTCCATTGAAGAGGAACACCGCACTATTAGGAGTGCGGTGATTCATAAGGTTCAGCTCGCCAAAAGCGGGCTGACCGAAGCCTGCAGCAGCCTTCTAACAGGCTTTGAGGTAAGAATTTTAATATATGTAAAATAGTAACACATAGATAGTAGCCCCTGATGCTTGGTTCAGTGTTCGGAAAGAAAAGCCGGACTGAGGATCTAAAAAGATATACGCAGGAGTCTTAACAAAAATATGTCAATATGGGAATGCAGGCTGCGCTGCTGACCTCTGCCGCACTGACTGCGGAGGTCAATGCCTTGAAGCAGAACCTCGAGCGGTCCGAGAGAGAGCTCGGCCATGCCAATAAGCAGCTCGAGGACAAGGAAGGTGAGTAACACCTTATTAAAGTTGTACCTTATAGAAAAGGATTTGGTTGCAAGAGGAATAACAAGGATAACGTGGGTACACCAGGGGCTACGAACGAGGTAGCGACCCTGAAGGAGGCGGTGTCCGCGGCCGAACGCAATGCGGCCGCGGAACGCGCCGAGCGAGAGAAGCAGGAGGCGCGGGTGGTGGAGGTACGGCAAGAGCTCCAGGCTCTCGTGGAAAAACACGAGAGTCTGGAGCGTGACTCGAAGACTCGAGAGTCCGAGCTTGCGTCGGCTCTTGAGAGTGCCAAAGCCGTGAAGGCCGAAGCCTACAAGGCCCTCCAGGAAATCGAGGCATTAAAGAAGATAGCGGCGGGTAAGGCATTCTTCATGCAAAGCAAGAATGTCAAAGTGAATTACCTGTTACTTACTCGAATTCGGAGCTCTCCAGGAGCGTTCGCAGATCTGCCCCGTAGCGTGTCCGATGCTGCCGCTTTCTACAGAGCTGAGGAGGGGAGCTCGACGGAGAAGGTGTTCTGGTCTCAGTATGCTGAGGCCGGACATCCGGTGCCCCTTAGCGACCAGCTGAAGCAGCTGGTCGAGCTCCACAAGGTGGCCGAACAGGCCATGAAGGGCCTCATAGTTCGGTTGTGGCCCAAAGAGGCCATGCCTGGGAGCTACTTCGGCCTGGTGCGGCGGCTGGTGGATGCTTGTCCATGGGTTGAGGTCACCAAGCACTCCGCCTGCATTGAAGGTGCCCGTCGGGCCCTTGCCCGTGCTAAGGTGCACTGGGGCAGGATGGACGCTGAGAATCTTGTGACAGACGCGCCACCGCCGGGCAAGGAGTATCGCACGCCCGAGATGTATTATAAGGGTGTCCTGAAGGGTGCCCGCATTATTGCGGGTGAGTGCTCCAAAGATGTAATATTTGAGTAGACTCGCATTTTGTTATCCTGCGCGCTTAAAACTTTGTTCATATGCGCTAAGCAATGCTTGTTAATTTAAAATATTACCTTCTGAGCGGCCGTTTATCAAATCTGAGAGATGGCAAGTTGTCGGCTTCAGCCCCCGTGCCACGAGTGCTGGGGTGTTCGGGATAAACTTGAGCGCTCTTGTTCCCATTTTTGGGTCCATCTAGGGAGGCGCTCAACACAACGAACAAGGCAACCGGACTTATAATGCTTGAACACTCTCACTTAGCCATAGAATTCTATAATTTTAAATTTCGGCGAAGCCCCTAGTGTTCGGAAGGCCAAACTCGGGGCGCTATCCACGCCTGGGCCGGACAAAGCCGGTTCCTCGCTCTAAGCGGCATAAGTCTTTAGGGACTTGAAAAAACCTCTTGAACAGCGACCGGCTCTCGCCCCATCATGACAGTCAGTTTTAGCTTTCTCCACTGAGGTGCTCGCCCAGCTCAACTGGGGCACAATCGCAGTGGTTCTCCCAGCGCTACCTTAGCCGATATAACGGAACGTAAGGTACCAAAACATGGGAGCCGGGAAAACCCAACTATTGACCCAAGACATGATTCGGAGCCGATGCATATAATGCTATAAGTTCGGGGTGCCGCACTTGTGAAAGTGTTCGGACTTATTACACCATAATGTGGGGAACTTAAGCCTTCTGGTGTATTTAGCCGTACCGAAGTGTACGGATGCAACATGTCATAGATGAACATATGTATAAGAAAGGAATGCAGTGGTAGGAAAAAAGCGATGCATTGTTTATTCAAAAAGTACTGCCATGAATGCAGAATAATACAAATAGTGCGATAAGCAAGGGATGGAACTATTTAGCATGTCCCCCTCCAGGGGTAGGCTGTGGAATGGTGTATAAAACAGGTATAATGCTCGTAATGGAGACCACCTGGATACTCGGCGTGGCCTTTCTTCTTCCCTGGCTGTTGCATCGTGAGTTCGGCAGGTCTACTGCCGGATAGGGCCTCTGGTAAACGGAGTCCTGAGGATAAGAAAAAAAGAGAAAAAGAAAAAAAGGAAAGAAAAAGGATGACACACTTGGGAGCCCCTGGTGTGGTTGAGCCGCACACTGGGCCTGCCGTGGTCGTGCCCCTCCCCCTATGCCCATGGTATCTCCAGAGCGTAGTGATGTACGCGGAGTACTGGTTTTGCAATTTTGCAAGGGTTGGGGTTGGGGCCGCATTGCTACGCATGCTCGGAACGTGCTAGGTGGTCTTGTTGTAGGTTACTCCGGGCGCGCTTGGCGGTGTCCGATCTCTTAACGGCCGGACTCGAGAATTGCCTTAAGAGGCTGCTCTGCACTTCTGCCGCGAGAGCCGCTGTATGCTCCTCTGTTCGGAGAGAGCGTTCGGTGTTTCCGTTGACCGTGATGACTCCTCGAGGGCCTGGCATCTTGAGCTTGAGGTATGCGTAGTGCGGCACCGCGTTGAATTTTGCAAACGCGGTTCATCTGAGCAGTGCATGATAGCCGTTGCGGAACGGAACTATGTCGAAGATTAACTCCTCGCTTCGGAAGTTATCCGGGGATCCGAAGACCACTTCCAGTGTCACTGAGCCTGTACAATTGGCCTCTACACTTGGTATGACGCCTTTGAAGGTCGTCTTTGTGGGTTTAATCCTTGAGGGGTCTATGCCCATCTTACGCACTTTGTCCTGGTAAAGCAGGTTCAGGCTGCTGCCGCCGTCCATCAGGACTCTAGTGAGGTGAAACCCATCGACGACTGGGTCTAGAACCAATGCGGCGAACCCGCCATGGCAGATGCTGGTGAGGTGGTCCCTTCGATCAAACGTGATCGGGCAGGATGACCATGGGTTGAACTTTGGGGCGACTGGCTCCATCGCGTATACGTCCTTGAGTGCATGCTTCCGTTCCCTTTTGGGTATGTGGGTTGCGTATATCATGTTCACCGTTCGCACTTGTGGGGGGAAACCCTTCTATCCTCTATTGTTCGGCGGCCAGGTCTCTTCCTCGTTGACGGTGTCCTGGACTAGGGTGTACTCAACGCATCATCTCTCGATCAGTTGGATTGGGCCGAGGACCCCTGCCGGTGTCAAAACCGGCGAATCTCGGGTAGGGGGTCCCGAACTGTGCGTCTAGGCGGATGGTAACAGGAGACAAGGGACACGATGTTTTTACCCAGGTTCGGGCCCTCTCGATGGAGGTAAAACCCTACTCCTGCTTGATTGATATTGATGATATGGGTAGTACAAGAGTGGATCTACCACGAGATCAAGGAGGCTAAACCATAGAAGCTAGCCTATGGTATGATTGTTGTAATGGTCGTTCATCCTACGGACTAATGCCTCCCGGTTTATATAGACACCGGAGAGGGCTAGGGTTACACAGAGTCGGTTACAATGGTAGGAGATCTACATATCCGTATCGCCAAGCTTGCCTTCCACGCCAAGGAAAGTCCCATCCGGACACGGGACGAAGTCTTCAATCTTGTATCTTCATAGTCTTGGAGTCCGGCTGACGATGATAGTCCGGCTGTCCGGACAACCCCTAGTCCAGGACTCCCTCAGTAACCCCTGAACCAGGCTTCAATGACGATGAGTCCGGCGCGCATATTGTTCGGCATTGCAAGGCGGGTTCCTCCTCCGAATAATCCATAGAAGATTGTGAACACCAAGATAGTGTCCGGCTCTGCAAAATAATTTTCACATTCCACCGTAGAGAGAATATTATGTACACAAGTTCAATCTGCTGACGTATCTTGTAGCATGACGTCACGCCACTACCAAGCCTTTACTTGAATAGTTTTTTATTATACCACCTCAGCGCGTTTAGCGAAGCAGTTTCCTTGGCACGTCTTGTCGAAGCAGAGATCGTGTTCCCCTTATTCCGGGATTCTCATCAATACGGACATGGGTAACCCAACCGCGCCATTGATGGTGGCGCTTGGGAGATAAGCGAGTTTTACCAGGCCGGTGGGGACGTATAGTCTTCGTCCGCCCATATTTAAGGGGATAAGGATCCACCCTTTTTACCTACGCCTTCTTCCTCCTTTGCTTATCCATCTCCGCGTACTCTCGAGCTCCAGCGCCCAAGTCCGCGCATCTCGCCTCGACCTTCTCCGACCATGTCCGGAGCGGGAGGCAAATGGCTGGCCCCCTCCGTGACGGAGGAGCACATCGCAAAACTGCACAGCGCCGGATACCTTTCCGGTGATATCGCGCACCGGCTGCCCGACAAGGGGCAGCTCATCCCCACCCCCAGGCCCCATGAGAGGGTTGTGTTTCTCCCCCACTTCCTCTGCGGACTGGGCTTCCCGTTGCATCCCTTTGTCTGGGGGCACATGTTCTATTACGGCCTAGATTTCCACGATCTGGCGCCAAACTTCATCCTCAACATCTCGGCGTTTATCGTCGTGTGCGAGGCCTTCCTCTGCATCCAGCCCCACTTCGGCTTGTGGCTCAAGACCTTCAATGTCAAGCCGAAGGTAGTGAAGGGCACTCAAGCGGAGTGCGGAGGCGCCATGTTGGGCAAGATGCCCAACGTCATCTGGTTCGAAGGGGCCTTCGTGGAATCCGTCAAGGGGTGGCAATCAGGGTGGTTCGACATCACTAAGCCGCGCGACCCTAAGTGGGCGGCGGCCCCCGAGTTCAGATTTGGTATCCCTATGCAGCTCACCTCCTGGAAAGAGAAGGGCTTGCTATGGGGTAGTTCGGAGGAGCTGACGTTACTTCAAGCCTGTATCCAGAAGCTGGTGAACAAGAAGCTCAGGCTTGTCAATGTGGTCCAAGTCATGCTTATCCGCCGGATTCTCCCCTGCCAACAACGGGCATTTAAATTGTGGGAGTTCAATCCGGCACAGCACCAGGCATTGAGCGGGCTCTCCGATACGACGTACGAAGGCGCTTGGAGGGTGCTGTTCAAGGGCGCCGAGGCTCCCGCATCCGCCACTGAAGATCGCGGATTTCACTCGCAGCGTCCAGCTGACGAGGTAAGTGATTCTACCCCTTTACGGGACACTTGTTTTTAATAGTTTGACTCTACACGGGTTTCAATCTCCCTTTTCCTTTGACAGGACTGGATGAGGAAGGCCGAGCAGATCATCTGCCCAGCTCCCATGCTAGAAAACCCAGTAGACGCCCGTCTAGCGGGGCTGCTGGTTCCGGCACCGCACGTGGTGCTGGAGAAGAAGGCCAAAAAGGAGGCCACGGGGAGTCGAAAGAGTTCCCTCTTTCAGGTGTCCGACGATTCCGGGGCGGACTCCTCCCCCGAAGGCGAGGAGGAGGAAGAAGACCCTCTCCCAGAGGAAGGAGAGAGGAAGAGGAAGGCTTCCCCGACAGGGGAGGCCGAAGGGTCCAAGAGGGGAAGGACTATTCCCCCGGACAGCTCCACCAACACCAACGTTGGCGACGAAGAGTGGCCCTCAAGGGCCAGGCCCCCGGCAAGATCGTAAGTATCCGGATTCCTGAATGATTTATAATTTCTCGTTTGTGTCACATAGTGTCCTTCTAATGCCGCACACTGCCCGCAGTCCGGCCGATGATGATCTCCCCGCTTCATCGAGCGGGTCGTTGGCTCCGTCGGATGTGGATTCCATCCCGACTGCCTCCACCCCTCGCGCCGCTGAGGACGCCGAGGTGGGATCCCAGGAAGGGACCCATCAGGAGGAGGCTCCGGAGGCGCCGCAAGGCAGCCTCCCGGACTTTGCGCCGGACTCCACGCCGGAACCTGCAGTGGTTCCGGAGTCCGGCAGGCGGCCCCTTCGAAAGAAGGGCAAGACCGTGACACCGGCGGCCCCCGTCCATCCGGAGGCGCCGGACGACTTGCTGGAGGCGCTCAAAGGCGCTTCCATCGAGGAAGAACACCGCACTGTTATGAGTGCGGTGATTCAGAAGGTTCAGCTCCCCAAGAGCGGGCTGACCGAAGCCTGCAGTAGCCTTCTAACAGGCTTTGAGGTAAGAAGTTAAAAATATTCAATGTAATACCGCATAGACAGTAGCCCCTGATGCTCGGTTCGGTGTTCGGAAAGAAAAGCCGGACTGAGGATCTAAAAAGATATACACAGGGTTGCTAAAAATTATGTCAATATGGGTTTGCAGGCTGCGCTGCTGACCTCTGCCGCACTGACTGCGAAGGTCAGTGCTTTGAAGCAGGACCTCGAGCGGTCCGAGCAAGAGCTCGGCCGTGCCAAGAAGCAGCTCGAGGACAAAGAAGGTGAGTAACACCACTTTGAATAGTTACCTTACAGAAAAGGATTTAGGTTGCAATAAAAATAACAAGGATAACGTGGGTACTGCAGGGGCCACGAACGAGGTGGCAACCCTGAAGGAGGCAGTGTCCGCGGCCGAACGCAATGTGGCCGCGGAACGGGCAGAGCGAGAGAAGCAGGAGGCGTGGGTGGCGGAGGTGCGGCAAGAGCTCCAGGCTCTCATGGAAAAGCATGAGAGTTTGGAGCGTGACTCGAAGACTCGAGAGTCCGAGCTTGCCTCGGCTCTCGAAAGTGCCAAAGCCGCCAAGGCCGAGGCCCATAAGGCCCTTCAGGAGGCTGAGGATGTGAAGAAAATAGCGGCGGGTAAGGCATTTTTCATGCAAAGCAAGCATGTTAATGTAAACTACCTAACACTTACCCGAATTCGGAGCTCTCCAGGGGCATTTGCAGATCTGCCTCACAGTGTATCCGATGCCGCCGCATTCTACCGTGGCGAGGAGGGGAGCTCAACGGAGAAGGTCTTCTGGTCTCAGTATGCTGAGGCCGGCCATCCGGTGCCCCCTAGTGACCAGCTGAAGCAGCTGGTCGAGCTCCACAAGGTAGCTGAGCAGGCCATGAAGGGCCTCATAGTCCGGCTGTGGCCTGGAGAGTCCATGCCTGGGAGCTACTTCGGCCTCGTGCGGCGGCTGGTGGATGCGTGCCCCTGGGTGGAGGTCATCAAGCGCTCCGCCTGTATTGAAGGTGCTCATCGGGCCCTTGCCTGTGCAAAGGTGCTCTGGGGCAAGGAGTATCGTATGCCCGAAACATACTATAAGACTGTCCTGAAGGGTGCCTGTAAGATTGCGGATGAGTGCCCCAGAGATGTAATTATTGAGTAAACTTGCTATGTATTATCCTGTGCGCTGAAAACTTTGTTCATATGCGCTAAGCAATGCTTGTTTAATTTAAAATATTACCTTCTGTGCGGCCGTTTATAAAATGTGAGAGATGGCAAGTCGTCGGCTTCAGCCCCCATGCCACTAGTGCTGGGGTGTTCGGGATAAACTTGAGCACTCTTGTTCCCATTTTTGGGTCCATCTAGGGAGGCGCTCAACACAACGAACCAGGCAACCGGACTTATAATGCTTGAACACTCTCACTTAGCCATAGAATTCTATAATTTTAAATTTCGGCGAAGCCCCTAGTATTCGGAAGACCGAGTTCGGGGCGCTATCCACGCCTTGGCCGGACATGATCCGGTTCTTCGCTCGAAGCGGCATAAGTCTTTAGGGACTCGAAAAGACCTCTCGAACAGCGACCAGTCTCTCACCTTATCATGCCAGTCAGTTTTAGCTTTCTCCACTGAGGCGCTCGCCCAGCTCAACCGGGGCGCAATCGCAGTGGTTCTCCCAGTGCTACCTTACCCGACGGAACGGAACGTAAGGTACCAAAACATGGGAGCCGGGCAAACCCAACTATTGACCCAAGACATGATTCGGAGCCGATTCATATAATGCTATAAGTTCAGGGTGCCGCACTTGTGAAAGTGTTCGGACTTATCACACCATAATGCGGGGAACATAAGCCCCTGGTGTATTCGGCCGTACCAAAATATACGGGTGCAAGATGTCATTAATGGACATATATGGAAAGTGATGCAATTATAGGCAAAAATGCTGCATTATTTATTTAAGGAATTCTGCTATGAGTGCGGAATGATACAAATAGTGCGGTAAGAAAGGGATTGGACTAATTAAACATGTCCCCCTCCAGGGGTGGGCTGCGGACTGGTGTGTATAATCAAATTTAATGCTCTTAATGGAGACGACCTGAGTGTTCGTCACAGCCTTTTTTCCTCCCTGGCTGTTGCATCGTGAGTTCGGTGGGTTCACCGTCGGATAGGGCCTCTGGTGAACGGAGTCCTGTGTATAAAAAAGAAGGAAAATAAAAATAGAAAGAGCGACACACTTGGGAGCCCCTGGTGTGGTCGAGCCGCACTCTAGCTCTGTTGTGGTCGTGCCCCTCCCCCTATGCCCATGGTATCTCCAGAGCGTAATGATGTACGCGGAGGGCTGGTCTTGCAATCATGCGAGGGCTGGGGTTGGGGCCGCATTGCTACGCGTGCTCGGAACGTGCCGGGTGGTCTTGATTGATGTTGCTCCGGGCGCGTTTGGCCATGTCCGGTCGTTTAACGGCCGGACTCGAAAATTGCCTTAGAAGGCTGCTCTGTACTTCTGCCGCGAGAGCCGCTGTATGTTCCTCCGTTCGGAGGGAGCATTCCATATTTCCGTTGACCGTGATGACTCCACGAGGGCCTGGCATATTGAGCTTGACGTATGCATAATGCGGCACCGCGTTGAACTTTGCGAACGCGGTTTGTCCGAGCAGAGCATGATAGCCGCTGCGGACCGGAACTATGTTGAAGATTAAATCCTCGCTTCGGAAATTATCCGGGGATTCGAAGACCACTTCCAGTGTGACTGAGCCTGTACAATTGGCCTCAACACCTGGTATGACGCCTTTGAAGGTCGTCTTTGTAGGTTTAATCCTTGAGGGGTCTATGCCCATCTTGCGCACTGTATCCTGATAAAGTAGGTTCAGGCTACTGCCGCCGTCCATCAGGACTCTCGTGAGGTGAAATCCATCGACGATTGGGTCTAAAACCAATGCGCGAATCCGCCATGGCGGATACTGGTCGAATGGTCTCTTCGATCGAAAGTGATTGGGCAAGAGGACCATGGATTGAACTTCGGGGCGACTGGCTCCATCGCATATACGTCCCTTAGTGCACGCTTCCGCTCCCTCTTGGGTATATGGGTTGCGTATATCATGTTTACCATCCGCACTTGTGGGGGGAAACCTTTCTGTCCTCTACTGTTCAGCGGCCGGGTCTCCTCCTCGTCGTCGCTGTGCAGCCCCTTGTCGTTGTTTTCGGCAATTAACTTGCCTGCCTGCTTAAATACCCAACAACCTCTGTTGGTGTGGTTAGCTGGTTTTTCGGGGGTGCCATGTATCTGGCAAGAGCGGTCGAGTATTCGGTCCAGATTGGACGGACCCGGGGTGGTTCTTTTGAATGGCTTCTTCCGCTGACCAGGTTTAGAGCCTCAGAATCCGGCATTGACTGACGTATCCTCCTTGTCGTCGCCGTTAACGTGGCGTTTATTTTTGCTTTGACGCGACCTGCCATTGTGGTCCTTAGTATCCGGACTACCAGCATTTTTGCTGAGGTTGTTGCTGCGAGCTAGCCAGCTATCCTCTCCCGCACAGAAGCGGGTCATTAATGATGTGAGGGCTGCCATGGATTTTGGCTTTTCCTGTCCTAGGTGCCGGGATAGCCACTCGTCGCCGATGTTATGTTTGAAGGCTGCGAGGGCCTCTGCATTCGGACAGCCGACGATTTGATTTTTCTTTGTTAAGAACCGTGTCCAGAATTGCCTGGCCGATTCGTCTGGCTGCTGAATTATGTGGCTTAGGTCATCGGTGTCTGGTGGTCGCACATATGTGCCCTAGAAGTTGTCGAGGAATACGGCTTCCAGGTCCTCCCAACACCCAATTGACTCTGCAGGCAAGCTGTTAAGCCAATGCCGAGCTGGTCCTTTAAGCTTGAGTGGGAGATATTTGATGGCGTGGAGATCGTCTCCGCGGGCCATATGGATATGAAGGACATAATCTTCGATCCAAACCGCGGGGTCTGTTGTGCCATCGTAGGACTCAATGTTTACGGGTTTAAACCCTTTAGGGATTTGATGGTCCATTACTTCGTCAGTGAAGCATAGCGGTTGTGCGGCGCCTCTGTATTGAGCAATATCACGACGTAGCTCAAGGGAGCGTTGTCTGCTGTGTTCGGCACGGCCGGAGTTGTTGTATCCGGCGTGACGGTATTCATCGTGGGTCGTGGGGCGCCTACGTGATCCATAGATGGATCTGGATTGCCTTGCTTTGTCCTCCAATATATGTCGCAAGTCCGGCGCGTTCCCTCGTGGCTTCGTACTTTTTGAGCGATGCCGGGGTACGGTTTTGGTGGAGGGCCTGGATGCCTCTCTGTCGCGACCACGGGGTGGTCGGTCGGCCGTATTGTGCGCTGGTGATGAAGGTATGTATTCTTCCTCCTCTAATCGGGGGAGAAACTTGCATTTTGGGTAACTCTTGGAGGGACGTTCGAGTTCATACTCTTCGGCTGCGAGGACCTCGGTCCATCTGTCGGCCAGCAGGTCTTGATCAGCTTGAAGCTGCTGCTGCTTTTTCTTTAGGCTGTTTGCTGTGGCCATTAGCCTGCGTTTGAAACACTCTTGTTCGACGGGATCCTCGGGCATGACGAATTCGTTGTCATCGAGGCTTGCCTCGTCTCCGGAGTGAGGTATGTAATTATCATCCTCGACCTCTTCGTCTGCCGCTCTCTCGTGAGGGCTTGCTTCTGCATCCTCCTGCGCTGAATCTTGCTGGAGGGGATTGTCTTCGGCACTTTCTGCGGTGTTATTATCTCCTGTGCCGGAATCTCCATTCTTGCTGTGGCGGGATTTAGAGCGGCATCGCTGACGTCGGCGCTTGGGCTGTTTCTTTAAGGAATCTGCCTCCGTTGTTTCTTCGCTGTCCCCATCCTTTGGGGTATCCACCATGTATATGTCGTATGACGAGGTGGTCTTCCAGTGCCCTGTAGGTGCTGGTTCTTGTTCGTCTCCGGCATCGTCGTCCATACCGTCGATGTCTTCGGAGTCATAGTCTAGCATGTCGGTTAGATCGTCGACAGTGGCTACAAAGTGGGTGGTGGGTGGGCTTTGAATTTCTTCGTCGTCCGCATCCCAACCATCCTGGCCATAATCCGGCCAGGGCTCTCCGGATAGCGAGAGATGCTTTAGCGAATTTAAGATGTCGCCAAAGGGCGAGTGCTGAAAGATGTACGCAGCGGTGAACTCCATGATCGGCGCCCAATCGGATTCGATTGGCAGGGGCGTAGGAGGTTCGGAGTCCGGCAAGGAGTCCGGCACCTCGGAGTCACGAGTTTTATAAGGACAAGGTCAGTGTTCGGCTCCATCGCCGCAGATGTTGCAGCTCCCGAGGTGGTGTCCAGCCACTCATCCTCGATCTACGCGATCGGCTCCGGACTATGGGTCGGAGCGGATTCGTGTGCGGCCTCCAAGGTACTGTCCGGTGGTAGAGCTAGATCATGCCCATCATGACAGTGTGGCGCGCTCGGCTGCTGATCGGATCCGTCGAAGATCAAGTCTCCGCGGATGTCCGCCGTGAAGTTTAGGCTTCCAAATCTGACCTGACGGCTAGGGGCGTAGCTTTCGATCTGCTCCAGATGGCCAAATGAATTAGCCTGCAGTGCGGAGCCGCCGAATACGAAGATCTGTCCGGGGAGAAAAGTCTCACCCTGGACGTGGTTGTTGTTGATTGAAGAAGCCATCAAGCCTATCAGTGACGACACAGAGGAACACTCAATGAAAGCACCAATGTCGGGGTCAAAACCGGCGGATCTCGGGTAGGGGGTCCCGAACTGTGCCTCTAGGCGGATGGTAACCGGAGACAAGGGACACGATGTTTTTACCCAGGTTCGGGCCCTCTCGATGGAGGTAAAACCCTACTCCTGCTTGATTGATATTGATGATATGGGTAGTACAAAAGTGGATCTACCACGAGATCAAGGAGGCTAAACCCTAGAAGCTAGCCTATGGTATGATTGTTGTAATGGTTGTTCGCCCTACGGACTAAAGCCTCCCGGTTTATATAGACACCGGAGAGGGCTAGGGTTACACAGAGTCGATTACAATGGTAGGAGATCTACATATCCGTATCGCCAAGCTTGCCTTCCACGCCAAGGAAAGTCCCATCCGGACACGGGACGAAGTCTTCAATCTTGTATCTTCATAGTCTTGGAGTCCGGCTGACGATGATAGTCCGGCTGTCCGGACACCCCCTAGTCCAGGACTCCCTCAACCCCCATGGCCGTATACTCATGGGCCAGTCCGGACAGCTGCCGCATACAAGGAAGAATCAACAAGACTTGGCGATCAAGACAAGGACTCCTCCCCCACCGGCGTATTCGGCTAGGACTCTTGTTATCCTAGGCCTCTGGTGCATTATATAAACCGAGGCCAGGCTAGTCGATAGAGATATATAACAACAATCATACCATAGGCTACCTTCTAGGGTTTAGCCTCTCTGATCTCGTGGTAGATCAACTCTTGTAATACCCATATCATCAATATCAATCAAGCAGGAGTAGGGTTTTACCTCCATCGAGAGGGCCCGAACCTGGGTAAACATTGTGTCCTTTGCCTCCTGTTACCATTGATCCTAAGATGCACTGCTTGGGACCCCCTACCCGAGATCCGCCGGTTTTGACACCGACATTGGTGCTTTCATTGAGAGTTCCGCTGTGTGATCGGTGAAAGGATCAATGGCTCGACTGCAGGTCAACTGCGACGTCGGCTTCTTCGTCACCAGCTCGAATGGTCACCTTGGCTTGACCGAGGACTGCGCCCTACCTCCGATCGTCATGTTCGGACGAAGGCCTTCGTCAACACCAACTCTGATCTCTATCAAGATCATGGAGGAGTCATCCATGGAGCTCGAGGGCTCAACGTCAACATTGCCCTCGGGCGACCGTGCTGTTTTTCTGGACAACAAACTTGTACCCGCCGCCACCGCCTCCTCGAGTGTCGCTTAAACGATTACTTTGGTGGAATTATGCGGAATTAAGTCTACAACAACCCTGCAAAAATTTCGTCGAGTTCCGATGGAGGAATCTCCGGCAATCTCTGATATACCGGAGCCCTGTTGAATCTGGACGAGAATCCGGACGAGTTTAGGGCGTGGTATCCAGCATCTAGCTCGGATGTCCTTTGGAAGATCCAACCGTTGATTTGCTTCGGAATTACCATATCTACCACCTGCAAAAAATTCAGCTCGATGCGACCGTCCGAACTCCGGGAAACTTCCGATTAGTGCATCACTTTTTGGATCTGTTTTCTGTGCGAGAACGAATCCGACCCGAATTCATCTTCTTTATGAACGGGATCTCGGACATCCTTTTTGAAGGAAGTTTTCGTATGGGGTGTTGTGTTTTATTCTCAAACACATCCCAATAGTATTAAAAGTATTCTTGCAATACGAACTTCACCGTCGCGCCGGTGTCAAACCAGCCCGACAACATCACTCCACGGCGGCCGACCCGCGTCAGACACATCGTCGCGTTGTTGAGCCGAGCTCAATTTCTTCGGATCATCATCTCGGCCAGCCGAACAATAGTTCGACGTCGTGAAGGATAAATCGTCACCAACGTCGCTGCCCCATGGATTACACGGAGCGGGCACACCTGCATCGACCACGTCACGACCTGCATCGCTGGACCGGGGGCTTCATCATCTCTTCATCAACCTACTCCGGAGACTTTGGCGTCGCTGGCCGACCAGCCCTGTCACGTTAGCTGGACCGAGGGCTTTGCCTCGGCGAGCCAACCTTTGCCAGCATCGCCATGCTGTCGCTTTATCGCCCATCAAGCGATAGTTGTGCGGATCGAGTCCCAATTTTGGGAGTCACCTTTCTTCGGATTGCTACGACAAATAAGCCAGGTGCTATTAATCCTAATATTTTTGCTTGTTAGGGTTCATTTTTCCCAATGAATTATTACTCTGGTTTGTCCGTCATATGTACGCAGATCTATCAAATGGTGGCCGCATTAATGACGGTCGCATGGTGGTTCGGTCAGTTTCCGTACATAGTCCGGCAAACGCCGCATCTGGAACTCGAACCGACCTGTGAATTCAGGCCTTGCCATGCCTTTACCGCATCACGCCGCCGCCCTGCATCGACATTGACTTTGGTGCGAGGCCATATTTATTTTATTACTCACTTTGCATAAATTATTTGTTATGCAACGAATTTTTTTATTTTTCTTATTATTACTATTATCTCCGGTTTGCACTATTTTTTGTGCACAGGAAAATGATCCAGCCGGACTATATCCTTTGGCGTCACCTCGGCTGGACGGGGGGCTTCGTCAACACTTCATTACCCCATGCCTACGACTTCGGCATCACCCTGCCATCCTGCATTGACCGTGCTATGTCACCACTTCGGAGTGCCGAGCTCTTTGCTCTGCCACCTTGGGACCGGCTCTGGGATGGAACATTGTCCTGCATCAAGCTCGGACCGCGTCATCAATACTGAACACATTAACCAGCTAAGTTGTCTTCATGATCAAAGTTTTAAATTTTTAACTTGTGTTCGGCTCAGCCAAGCATTATAACTTTTTTGGAAAAAGGTTGCTTGTAAAAATTTCCTTGTCCAAACTTTGTTTGTGACGCACAAATTCAAATATCCCGTTTACTTGGGGGCTTCCTTCATGAAGCTTTTTCTCTTGCATATGATTATACTTGTACGGCTTCGTTCCTTGTTCATGTATTACGCCACAATATGCACCATATTGACTTAAGTGATTTGCAAGCTGGGTTGCCTTGCTCCTGTGTTTACCCCTACGTTCCCGATTGTTCGGCTAGGGAGTAAAGGGAGCACCTCTGCGATTGTCACGATCGGGTCACCCGAGCCGAACCTCAGACTGGGTGAAGCCGAAAGCTAGCGCTCTTATTGTTTTCAATCATGGTCGGCACACAACGGAACTCATGAGTACAAAAAATCTATTGCACAAGTCTCATAATAACAATGAGCACCGAAGAAAGGTATCGGTGGGGGTACTATTTTCTTCGAAGATGCTTCTTACTCTTCGCAGTAATATAGCATAAGTTCCCTGAGCGCGCTTTGTCTGTTACAGCCTTATGGCCTGATTGCCTGGTTATTGGAAACACCGTCGATATTCTCGACAGATGGAGTACATAACACTTTTCGGTCCTTGACCGAAGAGGGAGAAGCCGACGGTCGGTTAAGACGCGTTTAAAGTTCGGTTGAACATAGATATGATATAAGTACTTCGGTACATGCAATCATTCTTTTACCCAAGTCACTTGGGGGCTCTTAAATTTATATGAGCCGTTTTATGATAAGTGTTTTTCTTCTTAGTCGTTGCAAAGTTTTTATTATTATTTATCACTCCTTTTTTCGACACAAGTGTGCGGTCACTAGCCGGGGAGCCTAATTTCTCTCTCAAAGCCGCTAGAGTTTAGTTTGCTAAACTGGCCTAGTAAGAAGTACTCCGCCTTCGAGATAGGAGGTTGAAGCCGTAGGCTGACCCGCTTGAAGTTTTGAGATAGGATGTGTCATGTTAAAGCACGGCAGAAGCACCTTTTTTTTCTAAAGTCCAATTTTCGGATTGGCACCGAACACTTGATCTAGTTTGGACATTAACCTTTTGAATAAGTTTTTTGGCTTTTCGAGCCCGTGGCACTTTTAAACTATTTGTGTGTTTTCAGCACAAGTCTCGCAGTGCAACGCCGGACACCTTTAGAGATTCGGCAAAAACATTCTCGGATATTGCTATATATGCATCGGTTTCGAATTGTGTCTTCGGTCAATAGTTGGGTTGCCCGGCTCCTGCGCTTGCCTCCTATGTTCCGCTTTGTTCGGCTAGGTGTGCAAAGGGAGAACCACTGCGATTGTGCTTCCAGATCACATGGTTAAGCACCTCAGTGGAGAAAGCCGAAAACTGACTGTCACAATAAGCGTAAACTGGTCGGCGATCCGATGACGGCATTAAACGACGGGCCATTCATAACAATGGCCGAAGTGTTTACGGCTTGACCTCGACTATCGCCGAACACTACCGGGGGCTATTAACTGGCCTCCCAAACTAAATCCTCGATATTTTGCTCTTACATTGGAGCTGAGGTTTCATGATCATGCTTAGCATGACAACCCAAATAAAGGAACCGATAGCGGGACTATTTTCTTTGGAAGACATTTCTTCTGTTAAACAGTAATATAACATGTCTCTCCGTGTACCTTTGTTTATAAATCCGTATGGCCAGATTGCCTTGTTTGTTGTAAATCTTTGCCCTCATAAAGGCTTTATAAAGTAGGACAAACACTCCTCAGCTATTGGCCGAGGAGGTGGAAGCCGATGATCGGTCAACAAAGTTTTGTACAATGCAGATCCGAGCATCAATGACGTAAAGTACTTGGATACATAGAGTCATTACACATAATTTGTGGTTTTACTATGGATATCGATCCTTAATTCGGCCCCCCGTGCCCGCATTAAGGCTCAAGGGCTACTGGGCTTCAGGCTTATTATTTACAAATATTAAAGGGGTGCATCGATCCCCTGATCTGGTATTGCCACCCGACCAGTGTCTCGGGGGCTACTGCATTGCCTGTTCTATGCAGAAATTTTTTAGTGCAATACAGTTTCTGAGGAGATTTTGATCCTCAGGTTGGTCGGTCGCACCCAACCTGAGTCTCGAGGACTGAGCACGCCGCTTTTTGTGTCCCGAAGTATTCTGCCAAGCTAGTACTTGATCCTCAAACCGATTTTGCAAATCAACCTGAGTCTCAGCGGCTACAGGGATCAGCGGTCTTATGTCATCCTTCATGTGCATCTCGGATTTTAGACCGATACCCACCTTGAGGGCTACTGGTACCAATCAAAAATATTGACAAAAATCGGCCCACATTCGGGGTGGTGCACCACCTCGGAAGCAGTCCGGCATAAAGCTCGGGCGCTAGTGGCTGGCTCCATAGAGGGCATTTCCGGCATTAAGCTCGGCTAAACTCCTTCAAACCTCTTTGAACCAAGGTGATTTACGACACCTAGGATACAGTCCGGTGTTGGAGCTCGGATACATAGTCCGGCGTTGGAGCTCGGATACGGTCCGGCGTTGGAGCTCGGATACATAGTCCGGCGTTAGAGTTGGGAAGCAGTCCGACATTGGTGCTCGGCTGCAAAAGATACCTCGAATGCAGTCCGGCGTTGGAGCTCGGACGCAAGAGGACGTTGCCGCCCGGGAACAACTTCAAACCCGAGGTGTGGCATAAAAATAACAAGGCATTGATAAAGGCCGGAAACTTAAAGGGGCTCCTCGGATACCCGATATGTAAACTCGTCGAATGTATTTTGACGATCCTCAAGATAGAAGATTTGTTGAACCAGTTTTCAAGACCGGCAACCGAAGATGAAGAACAGTTTGGAAGAATCTAGGAGCGTGCCTAACTTGAAGACCGGTTTAGGGGGCTACTGACGGTGTCCTGGACTAGGGGGTACTCAACACGTCGTCTCCCGATCAGTTGGATTGGGCCGAGGACCCCCATGGCCGTATACTCATGGGCCAGTCCGGACAGCTGCCGCATACAAGGAAGAATCAACAAGACTTGGCGATCAAGACAAGGACTCCTCCCCCACCGGCGTATTCGGCTAGGACTCTTGTTATCCTAGGCCTCTGGTGCATTATATAAACTGAGGCCAGGCTAGTCGATAGAGATATATAACAACAATCATACCATAGGCTACCTTCTAGGGTTTAGCCTCTCTGATCTCGTGGTAGATCAACTCTTGTAATACCCATATCATCAATATCAATCAAGCAGGAGTAGGGTTTTACCTCCATCGAGAGGGCCCGAACCTGGGTAAACATTGTGTCCTTTGCCTCCTGTTACCATTGATCCTAAGACGCACTGCTTGGGACCCCCTACCCGAGATCTGCCGGTTTTGGCACCGACACTCATCATCGCTATGCAGCCCCTTGTCATTGTTTTTGGCAATTAGCTTGCCTGCCTGCTTGAATACCCAACAATCCCTGTTGGTGTGATTAGCTGGCTTTTCGGGGGTGCCGTGTATCTGGCACGAGCGGTCGAGTATTCGGTCCAAATTGGACGGACCCAGAGTAGTTCTTTTGAATGGATTTTTCCGCTGACCGGGTTTGGAGCCTCTGAATCCGGCGTTGACTGCCGTATCCTCAGTATTATCGCCGTTAATGTGGCATTTGTGCTTGTTACGACGCGACCTGCCATTGCGGTCCTTGGTATCCGGACTGCCAGAATTTTTGTTGAGGTTGTTACTGCGGGCTAGCCAGCTGTCCTCTCCCACGCAGAAGCGGGTCATGAGTGATGTGAGGGCTGCCATGGATTTCAGCTTTTCCTGTCCTAGGTGCCGGGCAAGCCACTCGTCGCAGATGTTATGCTTGAAGGCTGCGAGGGCCTCTGCATCCGGACAGTCGATGATTTGATTTTTCTTGGTTAAGAACCGTGTCCAGAATTGTCTGGCCGATTCGTCTGGCTGCTGAATTATGTGGCTTAGGTCATCAGCGTCTGGTGGTCACACATATGTGCCCTGGAAGTTATCAAGGAATGCGGCTTCCAGGTCCTCCCAACACCCAATTGATTCTGCTAGCAAGCTATTAAGCCAATGCCAAGCTGGTCCTTTAAGCTTGAGTGGGAGGTATTTGATGGCGTGAAGATCATCACCGCGGGCCATGTGGATATGAAGGAGATAGTCTTCGATCCAAACCGCGGGGTCTGTTGTGCCATCGTAGGATTCAATGTTCACGGGTTTGAACCCTTCGGGGATTTGATGATCCATTACTTCATCTGTGAAGCATAATGGGTGTGCGGCGCCTCTATATTGGGCTATATCACGATGTAGCTCGAGCGAGCTTTGTCTACTGTGTTCGGCCCGGCCGGAGTTGCTGTATCCGGTGCGACGGTCATCGTCCTGCATTGTGGGGCGCCCACGCGATCCGTAGATCGATCTTGATTGTCTTGCCTTATCCTCCAATATGTCTTGCAAGTCCGGCGCATTCCCCCGTGGCTTTGTGCTTTTTGAGCGATGCCGGGGTACGGCTTTAGTGGAAGGCCTAGAGGCCTCTCTGTCGCGGCCATGAGGTGGCCGGTCGGCCATATTGTGCGCTGGTGATGTAGGTTTATATGCCTCCTCCTCTAATCGGGGGAGCAGCTTGCGTTTGGGGTAGCTTTTGGAGGGGCGTTCGAGCTCGTACTCTTCGGCCGCAAGGACTTCAGTCCAACTGTCGGCTAGCAAATCTTGATCAGCTCTAAGCTGTTGCTGCTTTTTCTTAAGGCTGCTTGCCATGGCCATAAGCCTGCATTTAAAACGCTCTTGTTCGACGGGATCCTCAGGCACGACGAATTCATCATCATTGAGGCTTGCCTCGTCTCCGGAGGGAGGCATGTAATTATCATCCTCTACCTCTTTGTCTGCCGCTCTCTCATGAGGGCTGGCTTCTTCATCCTCCTGTACTGAATCTTGTTGGAGGGGATTGTCTTCGGCACTATCAGGGGTGTTATTGTCTCCGGTGCCGGAATCTCCATTCTTGCTGTGGCGGGATTTAGAGCGGTGCCGCTGATGTCGGCACTTAGGCTGTTTCTTGGAGGGGTCTTCCTCTCCTGTTCCGTCGCTATTCCCATCCTTTGGGATGTCCACCATGTATATGTCGTATGACGAGGTGGCTTTCCAGTGCCCCGTAGGCGCTGGCTCTTGGTCGTCTCCGGCATCGTCGTCCATACCTTTGATGTCTTCAGAGTCGAAGTCTAGCATGTCGGTTAGATGGTCGACAGTGGCTACGAAGTGGGTGGTGGGTGGGCTTTGAATTTCTTCGTCGTCCGCATCCCAACCGTCCTGACCGTGGTCCGGCCAGGGCTCTCCTGATAACGAGAGATACTTTAGCGAATTCAGGATGTCGCCAAAAGGCGAGTGCTGAAAGATGTCCGTAGCGGTGAACTCCATGATCGGCGCCCAATCGGATTCGATTGGTAGGGGCGCGGGAGGTTCGGAGTCCGGCGAGGAGTCCGACACCTTGGAGTCACGAGCTTCACAAGGGACTGGTTCGGTATTCGTCTCCATCGCCGTAGAGGTAGCAGCCCCCATGGCGGTGTCTCGCCCATCCTCGATCTACGCAGTCGGCTCCGAATTAAGGGTCGGAGCGAACTCTTGTGCAGCCTCCAGGGCACTGTCCGGTAGCAGAGCTAAATCATGCCCATCGCGACAGCGCGGCGCGCTCGGCTGTGGCTCGAATCTGTCGAAGATCAAGTCTCCCCGGATGTCGGTTGTATAGTTCAAACTTCCAAATCTGACCTGATGGCCATGGGCGTAGCTTTTGATCTGCTCTAGATGGCCAAGTGAGTTGGCCCGCAGTACGAAGCCGCTGAATACAAAGATTTGTCCGGGGAGAAAAGTCTCACCCTGGACCGCGTCATTGTTGATGATCAAAGGAGCCATCGGGCCTATGGGCGATGGCACAGAGGAACTCTCAATGAAAGCACCAATGTTGGTGTCAAAACCGGCAGATCTTGGGTAGGGGGTCCCGAACTGTGCGTCTAGGCGGATGGTAACAGGAGACAAGGGACACGATGTTTTTACCCAGGTTCGGGCCCTCTCGATGGAGGTAAAACCCTACTCCTGCTTGATTGATATTGATGATATGGGTAGTACAAGAGTGGATCTACCACGAGATCAAGGAGGCTAAACCCTAGAAGCTAGCCTATGGTATGATTGTTGTTCGTCCTATGGACTAAAACCCTCCGGTTTATATAGACACCGGAGAGGGCTAGGGTTACACAGAGTCAGTTACAATGGTAGGAGATCTACATATCCGTATTGCCAAGCTTGCCTTCCATGCCAAGGAAAGTCCCATCCGGACACGGGACGAAGTCTTCAATCTTGTATCTTCGTAGTCTTGGAGTCCGGCCAATGATGATAGTTCGGCTATCCGGACACCCCCTAGTCCAGGACTCCCTCAGCAACCCTGTCTTGGAAATCATGTTGTTAGACAACGGTGAACCTTCGAACTACGAAGAAGCGATGGCGGGCCCAGATTCCAACAAATGGCTTGAAGCCATGCAATCCGAGATAGGATCCATGTATGAAAACAAAGGGTGGACTTTGACAGACTTGCCCGCTGATCGGCGAGCAATAGAAAACAAATGGATCTTTAAGAAGAAGACGGACGCGGATGGTAATGTTACCATATATAAAGCTCGACTTGTCACTAAGGGTTATCGACAAGTTCAAGGGATTGACTACGATGAGACATTCTCTCCCGTAGCGAAGCTGAAGTCCGTCCGAATCATGTTAGCAATTGCCGCATACTATGATTATGAGATATGGCAGATGGACGTCAAAACATCATTCCTTAACGGTCACCTTAGGGAAGAACTGTATATGATGCAGCCGGAAGGTTTTGTCGACCCTAAGAATGCTAACAAGGTATGCAAGCTCCAGCACTCCATCTATGGGCTGGTGCAAGCATCTCGGAGTTGGAACATTCGCTTTAATGAGATGATTAAAGCGTTTGGGTTTATGCAGACTTATGGAGAAGCCTGCGTTTACAAGAAAGTGAGTGGGAGCTCTGTAGCATTTCTCATATTATATGTGGATGACATACTTTTGATGGGAAATGATATAGAACTTTTGGACAGCATAAAGGCCTACTTGAATAAGTGTTTTTCAATGAAGGACCTTGGAGAAGCTGCTTACATATTAGGCATCAAAATCTATAGAGATAGATCGAGACGCCTCATAGGTCTTTCACAAAGCACATACCTTGATAAGATATTGAAGAAGTTCAATATGGATCAGTCCAAGAAGGGGTTCTTGCCTGTGTTGCAAGGTGTGAAATTGAGCTCGGCTCAATGCCCGACCACGACAGAAGATAAAGAAGAGATGAGTGTCATCCCCTATGCCTCAGCCATAGGGTCTATCATGTATGCCATGGCCTGTACCAGACTTGATATAAACCTTGCCGTAAGTTTGGTAGGAAGGTACCAAAGTAATCCCGGCAAGGAACACTGGACAGCGGTTAAGAACATCCTTAAGTACCTGAAAAGGACTAAGGACATGTTTCTCGTATATGGAGGTGACGAAGAGCTCGTCGTAAAGGGTTACGTCGACGCTAGCTTCAACACAGATCTGGATGACTCGAAGTCACAAACCGGATACGTGTATATTTTGAATGGTGGGGCAGTAAGCTGGTGCAGTTGCAAGCAGAGCGTCATCGCGGGATCTACATGTGAAGCGGAGTACATGGCAGCCTCGGAGGCAGCGCATGAAGCTATCTGGGTGAAGGAGTTCATCACCGACCTAGGAGTCATACCCAATGCGTCGGGGCCGGTCACACTCTTCTGTGACAACACTTGAGCTATTGCACTTGCCAAGGAGCCCAGGTTTCACAAGAAGACTAGGCACATCAAGCGTCGCTTCAACTCCATATGTGAAAATGTTCAAGATGGAGACATAGATATTTGTAAAGTACATACAGACCTGAATGTAGCAGATCCGTTGACTAAACCTCTCCCTAAGGCAAAACATGATCAACACCAGAACGCAATGGGTGTTTGATTCATCACAATGTAACTAGATTATTGACTCTAATGCAAGTGGGAGACTGTTGGAAATATGCCCTAGAGGCAATAATAAATGGTTATTATTATATTTCTTTGTTCATGATAATTTTCTATTACTCATGCTATAATTGTGTTATCCGGAAATCGTAATACACGTGTGAATACAGAGACCACAACAAGTCCCTAGTAAGCCTCTAGTTGACTAGCTCGTTGATCAACAGATAGTCATGGTTTCCTGACTATGGGCATTGGATGTCATTGATAACGGGATCACATCATTAGGAGAATGATGTGATGGACAACCCAATTCTAAGCATAGCTCAAAGATCGTGTAGTCCGTTTAGCTAGAGCTTTTCCAAATGTCAAGTATCATTTCCTTAGACCATGAGATTGTGCAACTCCCGGATACCGTAGGAGTGCTTTGGGTGTACCAAACATCACAACGTAACTGGGTGGCTATAAAGGTGCACTACGGGTACCTCCGAAAGTGTCTGTTGGGTTGGCACGAATCGAGACTGGGATTTGTCACTCCGTATGACAGAGAGGTATCTCTGGGCCCACTCGGTAATGCATCATCATAATGAGCTCAATGTGACCAATTGTCTGGTCACGGGATCATGCATTACGGTGCGAGTAAAGTGACTTGCCGGTAACGAGACTAAACGAGGTATTGGGATACCGACGATCGAGTCTCAGGCAAGTAACGTATCGATTGACAAAGGGAATTGAATACGGGGTTAATGGAATCCTCGACATCGTGGTTCATCCGATGAGATCATCGAGGAGTATGTGGGAGCCAACATGGGTATCCAGATCCCGCTGTTGGTTATTGACCGGAGAGGCGTCTCGGTCATGTCTGCATATCTCCCGAACCCGTAGGGTCTACACACTTAAGGTTTGGTGATGCTAGGGTTGTAGAGATATTAGTATGCAGCGAACCGAAAGTTGTTTGGAGTCCCGGATGAGATCCTGGATGTCACGAGGAATTTCGGAATGGTCCAGAGGTGAAGAAATATATATAGGAAGTGCTGTTTCGGCCATCAGGAGAGTTTCGGGGGTCACCGGTATTTTACCGGGACCACCGGAAGGGTCCCGGGGGTCCACCGGGTGGGGCCACCTATCTCGGAGGGCCCCGTGGGCTGAAGTGGGGAGGGGACCAGCCCCTAGTGGGCTGGTGCGCCCCCCCCCCTTGGCCCCCCCTGCGCCTAGGGTTGGGAACCCTAGGGGAGGGGCGCCTCCACTTGCCTTGGGGGGCAAGTTCCCCCTTTGGCCACCGCCCCCCAGGAGATCCCATCTCCTAGGGCCGGCGCCCCCCTGGGGACCCTATATAAAGAGGGGGGGAGGGAGGGCAGCTGCACCCTACATCTAGGCGCCTCCCTTTCCCCTTGCTACACCTCTCCCTCCCACAGACGCTTGGCGAAGCCCTGCCGGATCCTTGCTGCATCCACCACCACGCCGTCGTGCTGCTGGATCTTCATCAACCTCTCCTTCCCCCTTGCTGGATCAAGAAGGAAGAGACGTCACGCTGACTGTACGTGTGTTGAACGCGGAGGTGCTGTCCGTTCGACGCTAGGATCTCCGGTGATTTGGATCACGACGTGAACGACTCCCTCAACCCCGTTCTCTTGAACACTTCCGCTCGCGATCTACAAGGGTATGTAGATGCACTCCCCTCTCTCGTTGCTGGATGAACTCATAGATTGATCTTGGTGAACGTAGGAAATTTTTTATTTTATGCAATGTTCCCCAACAAATACAATGTTCTCCCCCTCTCTTGTGGAGATCTATTCGATGTAATCTCTTTTTGCGGTGTGTTTGTCGAGATCCGATGAATTGTGGGTTTATGATCAAGTTTATCAATGAATAATATTTGAATCTTCTCTGAATTCTTTTATGTATGATTGAGTTATCTTTGCAAGTCTCTTCGAATTATCAGTTTGGTTTGGCCTACTAGATTGATCTTTCTTGCCATGGGAGAAGTGCTTAGCTTTGGGTTCAATCTTGCGGTGTTCTCACCCAGTGACAGAAAGGGTTGCAAGACACGTATTGTATTGTTGCCATCAAGGATAACAAGATGGGGTTTATATCATATTGCATGTGTTTATCCCACTACATCATGTCATCTTGCTTAATGCGTTACTCTGTTCGTATGAACTTAATACTCTAGATGCAGGCAGGAGTCGGTCGATGTGTGGAGTAATAGTAGTAGATGCAGGCAGGAGTCGGTCTACTTGTTATGGACGTGATGCCTATATACATGATCATGCCTAGATAATCTCATAACTATGCGCTTTTCTATCAATTGCTCGACAGTAATTTGTTCACCCACCGTAATACTTATGCTATCTTGAGAGAAGCCTCTAGTGAAAGCTATGGCCCCGGGTCTATCTCTTATCATATTTGCTTTCAATCTACTTTATTTGCATCTTTATTTTTTGCATCTATATTATAAAATACCAAAAAAATATTTATCTTATCATACTATCTTTATTGGATCTCACTTTCGCAAGTGGCCGTGAAGGGATTGACAACCCCTTTATTGCGTTGGTTGCGAGTTCTCAGTTTGTTTGTGTAGGTGCGTGGGACTTCTGAGGAGCCTCCTACTGGATTGATACCTTGGTTCTCAAAACTGAGGGAAATACTTACACTACACTTTGCTGCATCACCCTCTCCTCTTCGACGAGAACCAACGCAAGCTCAAGACGTAGCACCCCGCAGGTTTCTTGGTTCGGACCAACACTCGAAGGAGCACTGGCCCCTGGGGGGGTTAAATAAAGATGACCCTCGGGCTCTGGAAACCCAAAGGAAAAAGGCTTAGGTAGGCAAATGGTAAAACCAAGGTTGGGCCTTGCTGGAGGAGTTTTATTCAAAGCGAACTGTCAAGGGGGTCCCATAAATCACCCAACCGCGTAAGGAACGCAAAATCAAGGAACATAACACCGGTATGATGGAAACTAGGGCGGCAAGAGGGGAACAAAACACCAGGCATAAGGCCGAGCCTTCCACCCTTTACTAAGTATATAGATGCATTATTTAAATAAGAGATATTGTGATATCCCAACATAATCCTGTCCATCATGGAGCAATCTTTGACTTCACCTGCAACTAACAACGCTATAAGAGGGGCTGAGCAAAGCAGTAACATAGCCAAGCAATGGTTTGCTAGGAAGGGTGAAAAGGTTAGAGGCTGACATGGCAATTTGGGAGGCTTGAAGAGCAAGTGATAGGTAGCGCAACATAGCGATAGAACGAAGCAACTAGCATAGCAATGATAGTAGTGAGATCTAGGGTAACAGTCATCTTGCCTGAAATCCCGCTAGGAAGAAAAATGAGTCCATGAAGAAGATGAAGCCATGAAGAGGAACCAAGCGTAGACGAACGGATCCTCACGATCACAACGAAACAGGAACTAACGAGAAGAAGCAACAACAAGGTAAACACACAACACATAGACATGGCATGATGCTCAACCAAGCATGATGCATGACAAAGGCTACATGATGCTACTCATGGCAAGAGATGATGCATACAAGAGCAACATATCAAAGCAAGTTTAAATGAGGCCGGAAACAACATATAGCAAATCCGGTAAGTCCTCATATGCAAATTCCGAAATTGGTCTAGATCTGAATAAACCTTATGTTCAAGTTGTTAAACAGCAAGTTAAGATGCACCAAGATGATCTAGAATTTCGAAATTCATTTAGTTCGAACTTTATATGTAACTTGACTAGAATTTCGTGTAGATCATCTTGGTGCATCTTAACTTGCTATTTAGCAACTTGAACATAAGGTTTATTCAGATCTGGACCAATTTTGAAATTTGCATATGAGGACTTACCAGATTTGTTATATGTTTTTCCGGCCTCATTTAAACTTGCTTTGATATGTTGCTCTTGTATGCATCATCTCTTGCCATGAGTAGCATCATGTAGCCTTTGTCATGCATCATGCTTGGTTGAGCATCATGCCATGTCTATGTGTTGTGTGTTTACCTTGTTTTTTTGATAGAAAGACTGTAAGGGAACCCCCTACAGTATAATTGGTGCAACAAACCCAAATTGCAAGTACCATGCCTTGAACCTGGGTGGGTGGGAAGGCATCAGCCCCTTCCCACCACTAGGCTATGCCTTAGTCTGCTGTGTGTGTGTTTACCTTGTTGTTTGCTTCTTTCCGGTTGTGCTCCTTCTCGTTAGTTCCTGTTTTGTTGCGGTCGTGAGGATCCGTTCGTCTACGCTTGGTTCATCTTCGTGGCTTCATCTTCTTCATGGACTCGTTCTTCTTCCTAGCGGGATTTCAGGCAAGATGACTGTTACCCTAGATCTCACTACTATCATTGCTATGCTAGTTGCTTCGTTCTATCACTATGCTGTGCTACCTATCACTTTCTCTTCAAGCCTCCCAAATTGCCATGTCAGCCTCTAACCTTTTCACCCTTCCTAGAAAACCATTGCTTGGCTATGTTACCGCTTTGCTCAGCCCCTCTTATAGCGTTGTTAGTTGCAGGTGAAGTCAAAGACTGCTCCATGATGGGCATGATTATGTTGGGATATCACAATATCTCTTATTTAATTAATGCATCTATATACTTGGTAAAGGGTGGAAGGCTCGGCCTTATGCCTGGTGTTTTGTTTCACTCTTGCCGCCCTAGTTTCCGTCATACCGGTGTTATGTTCCTTGATTTTGCGTTCCTTACACGGTTGGGTGATTTATGGGACCCCCTTGACAGTTTGCTTTGAATAAAACTCCTCCAGCAAGGCCCAACCTTGGTTTTACCATTTGTCTACCTAAGCCTTTTTCCCTTGGGTTTCCGAAGCCCGAGGGTCATCTTTATTTACCCCCCCCCCCGGGCTAGTGCTCCTTCGAGTGTTGGTCCGAACCGAGCAACCTACGGGGCCACCTCGGGGAAACTTGAGGACTGGTTTTACTCGTAGCTTGACTTATCCGGTCTGCCCTGAGAACGAGATATGTGCAGCTCCTATTAGGATTTGTCGGCACATTCGGGCGGCTTTGCTGGTCTTGTTTTACCATTGTCGAAATGTCTTGTAGCCGGGATTCCGAGACTGATCGGGTCTTCCTGGGAGAAGGAATATCCTTCGTTGACCGTGAGAGCTTGTGATGGGCTAAGTTGGGACACCCTTGCAGGGTATAAACTTTCAAGAGCCGTGCCCACGGTTATGTGGCAGATGGGAATTTGTTAATATGCGGTTGTAGAGAACTTGACACCAGATTCGAATTAAAACGCATCAACTGCGTGTGTAGCCGTGATGGTCTCTTTTCGGCGGAGTCCGAGAAGTGAACACGGTTTTGGGTTATGTTTGACGTAAGTAGGAGTTCTGGATCACTTCTTGATCATTGCTAGCTTCACGACCGTTCCTTTGCTTCTCTTCTCGCTCTTATTTGTGTAAGTTAGCCACCATATAAGCTTAGTCGCTGCTGCAACCTCACCACTTATCCTTTCCATTCCCATTAAGTTTTGCTAGTCTTGATACCCATGGTAATGGGATTGCTGAGTCCTCATGGCTCACAAATTACTACAACAACAGTTGAAGGTACAGGTTATGCGATGATCATGACGCGAGAGCGATGTTTACTTGTTTTGGAGTTCTTCTTCTGCTTCTTCTTCGATCAGGGGATAGGTTCCAGGTCGGCAGCCTAGGCTAGCAGGGTGGATGTCATTTAAGTTTCTGTTTGTGTCCATCTATAGTCGGATGTTGCTCTTATGTATTGTGTTGATGTATTCGTGTGGCATTATGTGCCTCTTGTATGTATCCCCAACTATTATGTAATAATTTGATGTAAAGATATCCACCTTGCAAAAGCGTCTTCAAGATGCGCCTCTATCCTTGGTGGGACCTTCGAGTTCCTTTAGGATAGGGTCGCATCTTGGGCATGACATCGAGCTGCATAGCGGAGCCGAACTAGCCATGAAGGATTTGATAATCCGGCTATGGCCCGCCGAAGCCATTCCTAGTAGCTACTTTGGACTCGTGAAGCGGCTTGTGAGCGCCTGCCCTAGGCTTGAAGCCATAAAGCGGTCAGTCTATATTGAAAGCACGCGAATGGCCTTTTCCCGCGCCAAGATGCACTTGGCGAAGATGGACACCACGAACCTGATGACCGAGGGGCCGCCTGAGGGCAAGGAGCACTGCCAACCCCAACTGTATTTGGACAATATTCTAGAGGGGTGGCGAAGCAATGTGCTAAGGATATCATATTCCCATGAACGTACTCATGTTATCCTATCCTGTAATATGAAACAGATCTGTTATGTAATATAATGTTTGTTATTTAAAATTTTACCTCCTGTGCGGCCGTTTTGTTAAGTCTGAGAGTTGGCCAGTCGTTGGCTTCTGCCCCCACGTAGGTAGTACGGGGGTGTTCGGGATAAATCTAAACACTCTTTACTCCAGAGTTTGGTCCTTAAAGGAGGTGTTTAGCACAACAAACAAGGCAATCGGACTATACGACTTTATCACCCTCACTTAGCCATAGGAGTTTGACAACAAAAATTTAGGCGCAACCCCTAGTGTTCGGAAGTCTGGACTTGGGATGCTGTAAACACCTGATCGGGTAACAACCGATTCCTCGCATAATGCAGAAAAAATCTCTAAGGATTTGAAACCACTCGAACAGCTGACCGGCTCTAGCCGCATCATGACAGTCAGTTTTTGACTTTCTCTATTGAGGTGCTCATCTAGAAGAACCGGGACACAATCGTAGTAGTTCTCCCTTTACTACCCTAGCCGATATAGCGGAACATAAGGTAGTAAGCACAAGAGCCGGGTAACCCAACTATTGACCAAAGACATGATTCAGAGCCGATGCATATAATGCTATAAGTTCGGGGTGCCGAACTGTACTACAAAAGTGTGCGGACTTTATTGCCGTGTTATGGGGTATGATGAAGCCCCCGGCAAATTAAGGCGTACCAGAGTGTATGGGTGCAATAGATAAGAATATAAAGAAAAGGAAAAATCAAGTAATAAGCTGACACCGCAAATATTGAGCCGCAAATTATTTTCCATTGTAATTTGATTAATACGTCAAGGCGTATTTGTACAAGTAATGCGATAAGCAAATAAGGCTATTTGACATGCCATGACCAAGGGCGAGCTGCATGCGGGTTTGTAAAACAGGTAAAACGATCATTAGCAGAGACCACCTGGGGGTTCCCTCGTACGTCAAAGCTTCTTGCCTTCTTGGTGTATCCGTCCCTTGATAGGTCCGATGATCAGGTTATTAGAAAAATCCTCAGAAAGAGAAAAACCTGAAAGAAAAAGAAAAAGTAAAGGTATGCAGGTCCGGGAGCGGTTGAGCTGCATTATGGACCGCGGTCTAGCTGTGCCTCCGTCCATGCCCATGGTATTTTAAGTGCGTAGTGATGTACGCGCGGCACAAGCTTTGCCACCTTGTTGGGACTGACACGGAGGCCAAATTTCTATTCAAGCTCTGGATGAGCTGGACTGTCCTGCTGCAAAGTAGTTCGGACTCGCTTGACGGTGTCCGGGAGCTTGGCTGTTGAATTGCGGTTATGCCTGGAAAGGTTGCTCTGTACTTCTGCTGCAAGGGCTGCGGTGTGCTCCTCGGTACGAAGGGAGAGTTCTGTGTTTCCATTGACCGTTATGACACCGCGTGGTTCGGGCATCTTGAGCTTGAGGTAGGCGTAGTGCGGCACCACATTGAATCGAGCGAATGCGGTTCGTCCGAGCAGTGCATGATAGCCATTGCGGAAGGGGACGATGTCAAAGATCAACTCTTCGCTTTGGAAATTATCTGAGGATCCGAAGACCACTTCCAGTGTGATTAAGCCCGTACAATAGGGCTCTACACCTGGTATGACACCTTTAAAGGTGGTTTTTGTGGGCTTGATCCTTGAGGGATCGATACCCATTTTGCGCATTGTATCCTGATAGAGCAGGTTCAGGCTGCTGCCACCGTCCATGAGGACTCGCGTAAGGTGGAATCCATCAATAATTGGGTCAAGGACCAGTGCGGCTGAACCGCCATGACGGATACTGGTCGGATGGTCCCTACGATCGAAGGTGATCGGACAGGACGACCATGGGTTGAACTTTGGGGCGACTGGATGCATTGCATAGACGTCCCTAAGTGCACGCTTGCGCTCCCTCTTGGGGATATGGGTGACGTATATCATGTTCACCGTTTTGACTTGGGGGGGGGGGGAGGAATTTCTTCTGTCCCCATGTCTTCGGTGGTTGGGGTTCCTCGTCATCTTCATTGCTTTGCGACCCTTTCTCCTTATTCTCAGCATTTAACTTGCTGGCCTGTTTGAAGACCCAACATTCCCTTGTTGGTATGATTGGCTAGTTTATCAGGAGTGCCATGGATTTGGCATGGTCGATCTAGTCTGCAGTCCAGACTAGACGGGCCCGGATTATTTCTCTTAAATGGCTTCTTCTGATGACCGGACTTGGAGCCACTGAATCCGGCATTGACCGCCGTGTCTTCAGTGTTGTCACCGTTGTTTCGACACTTATGTCTATTGCGTCGGGGCTTGCCATTGCTGTTTCTGGCTTCAGAAGTGTCAGGTTCACTTGTATTGTTGTTGCTACGGGCTAGCCAGCTATCTTCGCCCGCACAAAAGTGGGTCATGAGTGTCGTAAGAGCTGACATGGACTTCAGTTTTTCCTGGCCGAGGTGTCTGGCCAGCCAATCGTCGTGGATGCTGTGCTTAAAGGCCACCAGGGATTCGGTGTCCGGAAAGTCGATGATTTGGTTCTTTTTAGTTAAGAACCTGGTCCAGAATTCCTTGGCTGACTCTCTGGGCTATTGGATTATGTGACTTAGGTCATCGGCATCCGGAGGTCGGACATATGTGCCTTGGAAGTTGTCGAGGAAGGCGTCCTCCAAGTCCTCCCAGCTGCCAATGGAGTTTTCGGGCAGGCTGTTCAACCAGTACCTAGCTGGCCCCTTGAGTTCACTACAAAAAAAAGACACATCCGTGACATTTTGGGCCGAACGGAACTTTTTTCTGTCATACATATGACACTTCTATGATGACAATTGTGACAAAACCCGGTATCATCATAGATTTGGTGGGCTCCTACTTCTATGACAAAAAATCATGACAGAAAATGGGCTTTTTGTCCTGGGCGGGCCGGAGACGCAGCTGCATGACATTCTTTGGGCCGTCCATGACGGAAAAAACCATGGTAGAAGCGAGGGCGAGGAAAATTTCGGGCGAGGGAGCGGGCATAAGGCATACATTAGTAGGAGTACTACTACTACTCATAAGCAAGCTTCACCTTATCCTACGAGCCACCGCACCCGTGGGCAGGGGAGACAAAGTACTAAGCAAGTTTCTCCTTGTTCCGCGAGTTGATGGGACACATCAAAAGTACTGCAGTGTATAGAGCCTTGCCTCTAAGGTAGGCCCCACATGGTTTGCCTCTTTTTTTAACATAACACGTCAAGTCGCAATTTGTTTGTTTACCCGTGGTAGACGATCCTCCCTCCACCAAGTGGACAACCAGTACACGTGCCAAATTACCACGTGGGCTGCCTTTTTCGTACAGAAATGAGCTCCACCATGTACCCGCGCGGGTGTGGTTGGGAAAGAGACGGGAGTACGTGCGCCATGCGTGCACCTCTTCTCTTCGTGCATGTCCCCCACCTACGTGTGCGTGTGTGTGAGATAGATACAAACCTAGAGATAATGCGCCGTCCATCCCCATGCCTCCGCCCAGTCCGACCACCAGTCACCACCACGCCCCAGTCCTCCTCACCTTATCTCTCATCTTTCTCCCTCCATTTTTATATACAAGGGGCCACTATCAAAATTACAATTTGCAGATATACAAGGCCACTAACACAAATCGATGCAATATTAATGGTGTTTGCCTCGTGGTACTAGCAAAGGAGGACATTAATTATCCCTTGCATGCATGCGGGAGTTTATAGAAAAATGCATCTTGATGTTCCGTGCAATGCACAGGCATCTTGCTAGTCCATGAAAACAACACATGGCCAAATTCCATGGCGAACGAGGGATTTGAATCTGTTGGGAGGGGCTATTTGGATCTTTCCCGGGGTAGCCAAAATATTGGCGACCCTTTTATCCACCGGTGCCTTTGCCACCGATGAACGAGGAATGGCTCAGGTGCTCATGCGGTCATGCATCCTCCAGCGTGCATGTTGGAGACGAGCTCGCACGAGCTGTGTTTTTTTGTCCCACAACACCGCCCGAGCCGCCCGCAGACCGACCGGCAACCCACAAATTACGCCATCCAACCGTAGCCGCACACATTATGACAGCAACTCAACCAACCAGACGAAATTCACGCAAACACATAGACAAACTGATATTTCATATAAACAACGACGAAAATCATATAAAATACCGGATTTTCATACAAACATGACGGATTTCATTACATTCAAATGAACTACGCGGTGCTAGTTCTGGACAGCACATGTATATAATACCTGGCCTAAATGGTCGCCCGCTGATTGATTTGTGTTCCTCATGTCCGGCAGCACGATCACCGGACTGCAGGGAGCCCCGGAGGTATATGCTTCAGCGCAAAGGATGGCTTACTTCCCCACTACCCAACTGATATCATTGGCTGGTGCCGAAGATGATGGTGGCCGGCACCGGTAAGAGTTCATCACCGGCCACTACTTCGCCATGGCCGGCACCGGCTCGAGTTCATCCTAACATTCCCCTCTTCCGTGGAGCCCATGCGGGGTCGATGAAGGTCCTCACAACAAAAGGATCCGGCAAGACACCTGCTGTGTACGCCGGCGTCGCCTCCGCGGTGGCCTTCATGTGACCCAAGCAGCGGCGGCCTCCCGTGTTCTACTTCTCCTCGATGATGGCGGCGGACGCGGAGGCGCTGGCCACCGACTCGTCGCTCTCCACGCACCCGGCTTCTGTCGCTGCTTGCATGGCACGGCCGCCGGCATGGGAGTCTCGGCCACAGAAACGGGAGACGCGGTACGAGGCGGCGGCGTGGACGGCAGCAACGACGCCCATGCGCTGCTCCTCGTCGAGCTGGCCTGGAGCAGTGAGTTGCTGAACCGTGCGCCGGCTTGGGACAGCAACTAGCTCCGTCGGGCGAGGGGAGGGAGGTGGATTAGCGAGCTGCATAGCTCGTATCCGGTGGGCTACCCAGCCGGCTTGGATGCGGAATAACTACTCTTCGTAAGCCATTGTAAGAGTGGACAAAATGGTGGAGGAGATAGGGGAGCGGTGGAGGTGTGCGATTCTTGGCCGGTGTTTGGCCTCGTTTAAATAGGAGATTAAATAGACGGTGGACGGGAGGAGCTCGGCCGCGTTGCGTTTAACGCCGGCCCGGTCATGAACGGACGTGTGTCCAGAGTGGGTTTCTCGGCTTCCACACAGGCGGGTTTCATGGACGCGTTTGAATGCGGCATGGAGGCGTGTTCAACTGGGTGTGCAGCTAGTGGTGCCCTCGACTCTGACCTAGGACACCGCGCCATTCTTCCACTGATGTGTGGGCTCTTTGGGTGCATGGCCTGCATGTTAGTGACCCAACACAGGCAGCACACATCAGAGGAACCTTTGTTGGGCCAGGGCGGTCAGAAGCGGGCATTTCATAAACTGATGATTGTTCATTGAGTGTGATGTCATCTTTTTCATGTAGATAAGCCTACTATGTTGATAGCCTGTTCGATGCGCTGTGATTCATAAAGACCGTTGCAAACATCAATGTTCTGCTTATCACAGATAAGATTGACTAATACCCGTAACAATCCATGTCCTTAACAAAGGGTGCATGCATGTATAGGTTGAGCGTGTTTCTTGCGTCATGTGCTGTGTGCATGCAGGCGTGCGAGTGTTGCATGCGTGCAAGGGTACGTTTCAGTGCTGCATGCATGAGTGCTTATGTGCGTGTGTTCGTGAGTGCATGTGTATGTGTCAGTGTTGCATGCCAGCATGCATGCGTGTGTACGTTATGTGTACGTGTCAGTGTTGCATGCCTGCATGCGTGCGTGTCTTGCGTGCGTGCATGTGTACGCGCGGGGTGAGGCTACATGTCAATCGATTGACTTTTTCATCTCTGGTCATTAGATTTTCCAGCCGTTGGATATGAAATCAAGGGCCTCCAGTTTATCATCAAACTCCACCCCCCTGAGCCGCCAGCCACCACCGGCCGAACCGCCAGCCCCCGCCGCCCGCCCGCCCTCCCCGAAACCACTCCCCACCGCCGGTCCACCGCCGCACCGGCCATCCCTCTAGCCCCC